>NC_138884.1:1717500-1827500 GCF_965194825.1 Balaenoptera physalus
GCAACTAAAAGGTGCAGACTGACACTTTCACCATTGTGTCTCGAAATATTCTTGGCTAGACTTACACGTTTATCTGGCACATTTTCAGTTTTCCAATTTGTTGCAAGGGACAGTTTTGCCAATGTGTTCACTGACAGAACACAAGGGAGTCCGTCTTTGCACTGCCCAGTAGTGGTTTTCTGCTGCCTTTTGGCCTCTATTAACTGTTGGTTTCCCTTTTCTCCACCCTTCACTCACAGGCTCCTTGCTGGTTTTCTAACTCCTGCCCATTTCTCAGGCCCCAAATCAACGCTGAATTTTCTAGGCTTTTGTTATGGTACCACCCTACCTCTAGACGCCAGTTTCTGATTCAGTGCCTACAATAAACTGTCCCCAAACTTAGCAGCTTAAAAGACTGCCATTTTTCCCCCTGCAATTCTGTGGCTCGGCTGGGGGGTATCTTCGGCTGGCCTTGCTTGTGGTCATGCTATGAGTACAGCCCTCTGGAGGCTGAGTACACCAGGATGGCCGAGATGACTGCACCTCTTTTCATATGGCCTTTCAACCTCCAGGAGGCCAGACTGGACTTCTCAGTGGCAGGACTGTGTCCCAAGAAGGCAAGCTCTAACCTCTGCCTGCGTCCTGTTTGTGGGTTTCCTGCTGGGTTAGAAGAGGCAACCACCCGGCCACGCTCGGAGTCAATGTGGAAGGAACTAGATAAGAGCGTGGACACTGGGAGATGTGATTTCTTGTGGGCACGAGTAACAATCTCCCATACTACCTATATCAGCAGGCACGTTTTCTAGGAAATGGCAAGGAGTAGGCCATTTTCAAAGAAGATTCTACAAAAAGAGTATCTTCACAGGTAAGTTAGTTTTGAGAAATTACAAGGCTTGGCGATAAGGATGTAGGAAAAGTTTAAGAATGAGGGAAATGGTGGCGGCGGGGTGATGACTTGGATTTTCGAGGGCTGGTGGGAGTTGATGGAGGGTGATACGGGGGTGAGATGAATGGAAATGAGGCAGATGGAGACAAACGAGGGATGCGGGGTCCGTGGTTTGGATCCTGGAGGGGTGGGAGCCGTGACTTCATTCTGTACCCCTGTGGCAGCGGTAATTTCATTCTGAGGTAGGCTTTGCCTCAGCCAGAAAATATATTACTGAAAATTTATAAAAATTCCAAACAGAATATCACAGTGAACATCCCTCCATATGCTGGTACAGGAACAACACTCAGGTTGTTTTCTGGCAAAGTTCATCACCCACTATCATTGGCCTGGGCGCAGAAAACCTGTGTGATGAGCTGAGACTCAGAAGAGAATGCACTGATTTCACAAAAAGACACTGAAGCAAACTGGGTCAATGATTTTATTCACTTATGCGCAGTTTGCTTATCTACCTTTCAGGTGCTCTCTTTTACAACCTGAAATATAGGTCAGAAATACTGTAGAAAAACCAGTGTTATAAAAAATACTTTTTCTTTTATTGTGAGCAGTGGGTGTTTAGACCATTGAAATATCTACAATCTAGACTTGCTATTTTCCGCAGATGAAAGCTCTAAGGTCCCTGAACCTCTCCCCAGTTATTGTAAGAAGCACTCAGAGGAAATGGTTTTGTTTTTTTGAAGTTGAAAAATAACCACCGTTTAATGCCATCCTTGTCAATTTTTTTTTAACATCTTTATTGAAGTATAATTGCTTTACAACGGTGTGATAGTTTCTGCTTTATAACAGTGAATCAGCTATACATATACATATATCCCCATATCTCTTTCTTGATTTAATTTTGTTTCTGCATAATATAGTGATGACGGCTAAATAGTTTGGGCTCGGCAGACTTTGCAGAACGGTGGAAAGCCCTGGCTGAGGGAAGAGATGGTGCTTTATCTTTCTAGGAGCAGAGACAAATCTCACGGAATAATCTGAGGCTTAAAATGTTAGGCCCACAGTGAATGGGACAAATACTCACAAAGGAAATTGTGATGATTAATGTGCTATTACCTAAGTATTAATTTTTTTGTAATATAGGTACTATAAATATACTAATGCCTTTTTAGCTTAATTAAATAAACTTTTAATGAGCAAAAACAATTTCTTTGGTGCAAAAATCCATCTGAATCACTGGCATTATATGTGCAGGTGATGCATCTATTATATTTTTGCCAGTTTGATTGTATGTGGAAATAAAACTTTCAAATGTCTTTAATGCTATTTACTGTATTCTAATATTTCTTAAATCTGTGACTTTTGTTTCACATACATAAATTAATTTACCTTCATATTTTTCAGTTTTAACCTTTGATTTTAAAAGTTACTAGAACTTAGAGGGTCTTTTTTTCAAGTAAATTAAGACACTCTCACTAGTATTATTTTTTATGGAAAATCAGCCAAATCTTCACTTGCAAAAGAGACCTAATAAGGTTTGATCTATTAGGGACTTCCCTGGTGGTGCAGTGGTTAAGAATCCGCCTGCCAATGCAGGGGACACAGGTTCGAGCCCTGGTCCGGGAAGATCCCACTTGCCGTGGAGCAACTAAGCCAGTGCGCCGAAACTACTGAGCCTGCGTTCCAGACCCTGCGAGCCACAACTACTGAGCCCACAGGCCACAACTGCTGAAGCCCGCGTGCCTAGAGCCCGTGCTCCGCAACAAGAGAAGCCACCGCAGTGAGAAGCCCATGCACCGCGACGAAGAGTAGCCCCCGCTTGCCGCAACTAGAGAAAGCCCGCGTGCAGAGCAACGAAGAGAAAGCCTGCAAGCAACAATTATTTTAAATAAATAAATAAATTAATTAATTAAAAAAAAAGATTTGTTCTATTGTAAGATCAAAGAGATACTAGATACAGAATCCCTTTCCAAAGGTGAAGGTTTAGGGTTGGCATTAATTAATATTCTAGTTTTAAAATAATTAATAGCCATTCTTTGATGATGCTGGAGAGTTTTTAATATTGTGGCACCAATATAACAAATTCGTATTTAGTAGAAAGCAAGATTTCTGGAGAAGAGTGGACCTCAGATTTTGCTAACACAAAAGCACCTTGACATCTGTCATTTTAATTTGCAAGTGGAATGACCTGCAGTCACTTGACAAGACATAACTTACAATTCTTCTGAAGATCAAGTCTGAGAGAAGTCGGTGTTGCATGCGGAGAACCAGGCCAGCTAGTGTGCTTAATTAAGTGGCCAGCATTTACGTCTTAGCATAGCTTGCTCGTTTCTTTATTGAGGACGAAAAAAACCCACACTAATTAGGACACTGCAAGTGACATTCAACTCTCTCTACTTAGACTTTAGTGATTGACATTTGACACGATGTGCTTTCTGTACCTCATCTGATCCTTAGTGGTTTTAGCCTGTTTTTTTTTTTTTTTTTTTTTACTATGCCCTGATCTCCAAAGCATCCATTATTCATTTAAATCACTTTACTAAATATATCAGACCTGCAAAAAATTACACAACAAACTCTAGCAAACATCCTTATACACAGCACCCAGCTCCAGAAATAAAACGTTCATACATTTGAAATGCTGTGAACCCTCTTCACTGTTGCATGCCCTCCACGCAGCTGGTGATGTTTATCATTGCTCTACATTTCATTATATTTTTATCTCTCGTATGTTTATTCTAAAAAGAGTGTATAGATTTTTTTTTTATATTTTATGCAAGCAAAGTATCCATGTTCTGTAACTTGGTTTTCTCTTACTCAGTAGTATGTTTTGAGATTTATATTTGTAGTTTTATACAAAAATAATGACATAAAAAAGAAAATAATAGTTTCCCATCTGTGTATTATTCCATGAGATATACCACAGCACGCGCTGGCTCGTTGAGAATGTTTTGGTTGTTTTGGCAAGACAAGCAATGCAGCCACGACTATTTTACATGTCTCTTCATGCTTATTTCTCAGCGTTTCAGGGCATATGGCTAGGGAAGGAATTATTGCTGGTGTGTAGTTCTTTAACTCTACAGAATCTTGCTAGATTTTGTCCAAAATGGTCGTATCACTTGGCATGCCTACTATTAGTGTGCAAGTTCTTATTTATTTATTTATTTTTAATGATAGAGGTAATCTAAGCTCTTTTTTTTTTTTTAATTTTACTTACTTATTTATTTATCTATTCATGGCTGTGTTGGGTCTCCGTTTCCGTGCGAGGGCTCCCCCTAGTTGCGGCGAGCGGGAGCCACTCTTCATCGCGGTGCGCAGACCTCTCACTATCACGGCCTCTCTTGTTGCGGAGCACAGGCTCCAGACGTGCAGGCTCAGTAGTTGTGGCTCACAGGCCCAGTTGCTCCGCTGCATGTGAGATCTTCCCAGACCAGGGCTCGAACCCGTGTCCCCTGCATTGGCAGGCAGATTCTCAACCACTGCGCCACCAGGGAAGCCCCTTATTTTTATGTATTATCAATTCTTGGTATCATCGTAATTTTCCCTTTTGCCGTATATAAAGGTAACCCAATTGGTTGTAATCAGCATTTCCCTGATTTTCGGTGTGACTGAGCATGTTCCAGTTACTGTATAAGTTTCTGTGTCCTTTTTAAATGCAATGTTTGTTTATATCACACATTTTATATATTTTATACATAAAATGCTTACATAATATTTTAAATATTGTATATTGGGTTGTTTTTCTTTTTCTTAGTGATTTGTAGTTCTTTATTTAACCAGGATTATAATCCACTTTCACTTATATTGGTTGCAAATATCTTGGCCAATATTGCCTTTTTATTTGCACTGTGGTCTTTTTCATATAGATTTTTATATAAACTCTTAAAAGAGTTGAATTTATCAATATTTTCCTTTATGATTTTTGCTTCTTTCATCTTGCTTAAGAAATCCTTTCCTACATTCAGTTCATAAAGATGTGGTCCTGTATATTCGTCTAACTTTAAAAGGTTTTATTTTTAAATTTCCTTCTTTAGCCCACCTACAGTGCTTTCTCTGTGTGTGAGACAGAGCTCTAACTGGAGTTTTTCCTTATGGTTAATCAATTGTCTCAGAAGCTTCTAACTGAAGAGTCTATACTTTCCCCACTTAGCTGCTACGTCATTCTTTTCCAATCATTTTCCATATTTTATTGTGTGGGTCTCTTTCTAAGCTCTCTTTACTGATCTGTTGGTCTAATAATAGTTAAAACTGTCTAATATTTTGTTTCATGAACACATCTATCAAAATTTTTATTGGATTTTTTTCTGTGATTTGGGGCTAGTTATTTAACCACTCTAATTTTCTCATCAATTATTTATCAAAATGATGGCAAATTGTGGTGTACATTTTTTTGAGTTAAATGAGTTAGAACAGTGTCATGCACAAAGTAAGTGCTTGATAACAGCTAGCTATCACTGCAGATGGTTTTGAAGAGGATTTGACATCTTTATGACATTGAGTCTTCTTATCCATAAAATGGTAAATTTTATATGGCTTCCTTATTATCTTTTGGTAAAGTTCATAACTTCCTACATACATCTTTTATTAGATTTTTTTTTTCGGTACAGTTATTTCTGTTTTTCAATGGTTGCATTTAATAGTTTAATAGGCATTTTTATTTTAGCAAACAAGCCAATATGATTCTAGATTGAAACTTATTTTCTCTCCTTATTTTGAAGGTTTTAATTTACTGTTTCCCAGTTTTCCTTGCTGTAGTTGAGATATCTGCTATCATTATAAGTCATGTTTATTTATAGCTGATCTTTCCTTTCGGTTTGGTAACTCCCCTTCATCTCTTTTCTTTAACATATTGCAGCTTCAGTCAGTTTTGTGCCAGTTAACTTATTAAGTTAGGGTTTCTTAAAGTTTAAATATATATTTTCATAAATTCTAGAAAAATTTCAGCCATGTCTTTAGATATTGTTGTTACTGACCAGGGTTCATGGCCTCCTTAATCAATAGAAATTGATCAGAGGGCAGATAAGAAATTGAGGCAAGGCTTTATTGGGGCCCCTCCTGCAGCACGAGGGAAGGAGAACAAGTGACAGGTTCCCTTGCTTGCTCACTCACCGAAGGGAGTTGAGCTGCTTCCTTATATGGGGTGAGGGCAGGGGTGCGTCCAGAGGTTGGGCCGGAGGTGTGGCTTAGGTGGTCTGCCTGCCCCTTAGGTGGTGCTGAGTGCAGGGGGCATTTGCAGGACCTGTTTTTGCTCTTGGCTCTTCAGAAGTGGCGGTTGGGTTTTTGGTCTTTTTGTATCTTGTTGTCCATAATGTGCCCCAACTGCACATGCACACAGTTATTTTTAGTCCCTTATAGTTTCTTTGTATCCGTAGCTGGAGAAGACGTTTGTCCAGGGGCAAGCACTGCAGCAAAGGGTCCCAGGTCGCAGGTGCCAACCTGTCTCACGGTCTTTCTCTCATCCAATCTATTCTGTCCTAAAATAACTCCAGTTAGTTGTTTCTTGTGACCTGTCTCTTTGCTTGCTCTGATGATTCTGGGTGATTCTTGGTAAAACTTCTAATTTACTAATTCTTTCCAGTTGAGCTAATATAATGCTTAATCTTTGCATTGGAGTTTTAATTTTAACATTTATATTTATCATTATGGAAATTATTTTTCTTTCAAATACAACCAACAGTTTCACGGTCTCTTACTTCTTGCTCATATTTAAAATATCCTCTTGTCTTACTTTTTAGATACTTAAGATTATTTTACATTGCACATATGAAATTAATTTTTGCTGGTTTTTATGTGTCTATTGATCCTTGTTCCTGATTGCTTTTTTGGTGTGTGTATATTTTTCTTTCTTTTTAAAATTTCTCCTTCCTCTTCTCCTTCTTCTTCTTTCCCTTCTTCTTCTTCTTCCTCTTCCTCTTCTTCTTTTTTTTAGGCTTTGAGCTTATATTTGAGTGCTATTAATCTTTTGGAACCCCAAGGGTCCCGGGTTGAGGCTACATTTTTTTAGAGAGGATGGGGATTTTTTTTGTTTCTGCTTAGTGATTGGAGCTCAAGCCAGAATGACTTTAAATTAATTTCCGTGATTGGGTTTTCCCAAATGTAAATGGAAACTGTGAAAATGGTGGCGTGTGTGACCTAAGGCTGTGAATGATCAGGGGTGACCTTGCTTTCCCACCCAGAGGAGAGCCAAGTAAGAGAAGTTTCTCTGTTTCCTTCCTTTGCTGGCTGTTCTTTTGTGCTTATCCCGTGTTCTCACTTTGGGGAGCGTCCAAAGCCTTCCTCATTTCCTTAATGAGCCATTAGATCCAGAGTTCGTGGTCACCCTGACAAATCATTGTCCCAAGGCAGACGGTCTTCAGTATCCTGCCTAACATCATTCCTGTCCTCTCTCTATTGTTTTGGATGGTTTCTTTCCTGTGGGCTGAGCTCTGCATATATAACATTATTTAGGACGAAAAGAAGAGTATTTTGGGCTATTGAGCCAGCCAGCTTGCTGAAAATGAAAGTCAACCCAGTATGCTGTAAGAATACTGAAAAAACTCCTAATGTAGTATTAGGACTTCTGTTTGGGAGTATAAAGAAGCAAAACGTTTGCTGCTGTCCCCAGTTTTCGACAATTTCTTATTCTAAAATGAGCAGAGTCATGAAGTCTTGTACTCATAAATGTGAATGTTCTTAGATGTTGAAAAGAGTCTCCAATAATTTAATCTTTAAATTGAAAGGAATCTTTGAAGTCATCTGGTCTCAGCAGCAAAACAAAGATAACAACAAAGCAACAGCCAAAACTAAGACCTGTTTACCTTTTTTTAGGTACTTACCATTTATCAGACACTGTGCTTAGTACTTTATTTTTCTCTTTAAACTTATTTTTGCCTTTAATTTTATTTTTAAGTCTCAGACAAGAGCTTGTCTGACCTCCCCTGGAGCAGCTCTTGGCAGTGTCCGAGCACTTTGCAACTATGGCCACCAAGTCCTAAAAATGTTACGGGGACTTTCTAAGGTGGCCATGGATAATATTCGGTCTGGCTTCAACCTAGTTCTCTGTTTACTGCAATACATACGACCTTAATGGGCGCCAAAATTCTCCTGTGTAGATCTTATTGTATAAGATCTTTTTCAAAATTCAGGGAAGTGGGACTAATTTTTTTCTCATTTAACAATTAATTTAACTTGCTGTTAGAAATAAGGCAGATATTCTCATTCTAGTCTGTATTGAAACATGTGCTTATTTTTTTCCAATAATGATATTGAGGAAATTAGGACCATAATGATGTATCAGAAGGCCTCCACATTTAGTATTTTCTCATGGGGCCTCACATTTCTTCACCCCATATGATATTTTGGGATGTTCTGAGTAAATTTGTGTCTTTTCTTTTTGATTGGCTGTTTGGGGTATATTGATGTGTTAACTGGAAAGTCGAACAGATACAGAAGCAAAATTGAGCCTTGCTAGTTTGCAGGTGGAATGATGAAAAGTCTTCTACTCCAATCTCAATATTTATTTGTCTTTGACGTTTACCTTTCTCTGCAGCTTCATTGCTATTCCAGGTGTGAAGGGGCAGAAAGTAAAGTGGAACTCTGCTTTGACCAATCAAATTTGATTTATAATCAAGTCATTCTGCTTATGAATGTTCTAAAAACTGTCATAAAGAAAAAAGGTCTACCTGAACATAGACTCTTTTTAAAAAATATAACTTAAATATGCCCTTTAGGCATTTTCCAGAGTAATGTGGACATAAACAAATAAGGACTTATATAACAAAAAAAATGGCTTGGGTTTTAGTACCTGAGCATTGATGAATGTAAAGAAAACCTCTACAAGCATGTCAGTGCCCTAAGCATTATGCATATTTACAAATATTAAATCACAGGTTACAGTTATCTAGAGGTATCAAATTCATAAGACTTTGCCTCATTATTTGATGTGGATATGGGGATTACATTAGGCAGATCCCTACCATACCCCATTTCATTTTGTGCTGGTTGTAGAAATAGTTAAGAAAATAATAGTGAGATACAAGATTTTTTAAAAGCCCTGGATATGTAGCTAAATTCATATATAAAGATGTATCTTCACTTACTTTATGACCCTAGAATTGTTTTCTTGGGTCTTGTTCACAGAAAAGTTACGGTAAAGATAGAAGCTACAAAAATTATAAATATCTATAGATAAAGTTTCTAGGTGGTAAATTTCTGTTTGGAAACATATTAAAGGGCAGCCTGTAAGTATGTGCCTGCACACACACACACACACACTAGATCCATATATTAAGGATATGTATTAGAATATAGCTTTAAGTAAAAGGCTGGAGAGATTGTTTTCGCTAATATCTGTTTCACTTGAAGTATCTGTCACGACTCTGGAATTCATTTTCTCATCTACTGCGCTATGTTTCCCAAGGTTCTTTTTTTTTTAAAGTAGTTAATTAATTAAATTTTTAAAGTTTAAGTATATTTGATTTACAATGCCATGTTAGTTTCAGGTGTACAGCACAGTGATTCAGCTATATATATATTCTTTTTCAGATTATTTTCCCTTATAGGTTATTACAGGATATCAAGTAGAGTTCCCTGTGCTATACAGTAGGTCCTGGTTATCTCTTTTATATATAGTAGTGTGTATCTGTTACCCCCTAACTCCTAATTTACCCCCTTCTCCCCTTTGGTAACCATAAGTTTGTTTTCTGTGTCTGTGAGTCTCTTTCTGTGGTGTGGAGAAAAAGGAACCCTCCTACACTGCTGGTGGTGGGAATGTAAATTGGTGCAGCCACTATGGAGAACAGTATGGAGGTTCCTTAAAAAACTAAAAATAGAACTACCATATGATCCAGCAATCCCACTCCTGGACATATATCTGGAGAAAGCTATAGTTTGAAAAGATACATGCAACCCCAATGTTCATAGCGCACTATTTACAGTAGCCAGGAGATGGAAGCAACTAAAATGTCCATCGACAGAGGAATGGATAAAGAAGATGTGGTACGTATATACAATGGAATATTACTCAGCCATAAGCAAGAATGAAATAATGCCATTTGCAGCAACATGAATGTACCTAGAGATTATCATACAAAGTGAAGTAAGTCAGACAAAGACAAATATCATGTGATATCACTTATATGTGGAATCTAAGAAAAAAATGATACAAATGAACTTATTTACAAACCCTCCCAAGGTTTCTTGAGTGACATTTTCTGTTTAGTTTCAAACAATTTGGGCTCAAATTCTGCCTCCATAACCACTGGCTGTATGAACTTGGGAAGCTTAACCTCGCTGCCTGTCAGTTGTTGGTTGTTGGGAAGATTAAATGACTTGCTATAGTCAGGCCTAAGAAGAGTTCCTGGCATTTCATATTTTGGCTAAGTTTTAGCTATTACTTCAAAGAGAGATCAGGCTCACTGTACTTATTTCCAAGCTTTTCCTTTTTGTCACTATTAAAGTGTAGATTCTGGTTATAGAATGATATAATGATAACACACAATATAGCACACCAATTTACCTTAAGGGAAATTTCATTTTATGAAAAATACTAGATAATTTTGCAGATAATTTGGCCACGTTTTATCAAATTAGCATGTGATTGCATTTGGTCCTATACCTGTTTGTGATTCTTTGAGAGCATGAAGTGTGTTGGGTACAAGAAAGGTATGTTTACATAACATGTGTAGCTGCTTCATCAATATTCATATTGTCTTTGATGCTCTGCAAGATTAGCATTCATAAAACACCAGCTTTGGCTGGATACGTCATTGCTTTCTACTGGTAATACCCCCGAAGGAACAATTTCACAGGCATAGGCTAGCAGTTTTGTGTATACACTGGTTCAGAGGGTATGCCTTAGTTTTCTTCACTTTGGTGCTAATACTTACTTTGTATTGTTCCCATTGATGAAAGACCCATTGTCATCCTTATTGAAATATGAATACACTGTAGCTTTGTTTTTGACACGTTCTGAAAGCAGAACATACTCTTTGGTTCCTTGAGAAACTATTTGAGGGGTTCTGTTCTCCCAAGCTTGTTTGCTTCCCCAGCGTAATCCACTAGGGGCCTGGCAACTCTCCAGGAGCTCTGAAAAAGGCCAGCAGACAAACTGAGTAGTTCACATTTCAGTAGAGATTTTTGCTTCTGCTTTGTGTTTTCACCATTTGCATTCAATTTAGCCACCTAAAAATTGCCAATCTTCTGTTTATGCTGTGATTTAGGTACAGGGTTGCACATGTGCTCTAGAACAAGACATCCACTCATTGAGATATCTTTGAAATGAAGACTTTAACTGAATTCATATGTGCCTATTTTCAGTAATCATATGCAGCTGAAATAACTTATGCTGTAAAGCACAAGATATATACAATATTAATATTTTCCTTGCAGTTAGCTACTCATTTCTATTTTTCAGCTTCATCTTTCATAGAAATTAAATAGTTATTGCCATACTAATTTACACCGCGCTCTCGTGCTCTCTTCCAAAATGCCTTTTTTCAGCTCTTCATTTGTTGTCCACTTCCTTTCATCCCTCTGAATAGTTTTACTTCATCTTCTGGCCTTTACTAGTGGAGATTTATTGCTTGGCTAATTATTTTCTCATTTGCCTTGTTGCACCTATGGTGTGCTGGGACTAAGGTATGAATAACTACAGAACCATATTGATAATGACTAAATATTCATGTTATGTAACTTGCATTATATTTCCTCCAATTTTTTTTTCATTCTCTGTGGACCATACAGTAAAGTGAAGTGGAAAGGTGAAACAATTATTCACACAAAATATAGGCTTTTATAAAGCCATTATATTATGGGAAAGGAAGAATTATGGACTGTATAAAAGAGTTTAATTATATACATTGATCAGATATATCAGATAGTTATTCAAATTCTCACTCAATTTTCATTGCATGGAAACCTGATTAATGGTATACTTTTCAATTTATTATTATTTTAAGAAATATAATAGAAATACAAACTAAGGAGAAATGATTTCTCCAAGTAGAATGGTCCAAAGGTGAGTTGAGTAAAATTTTTACCCCAAAATGTTTTGTCCACATAGAAGAATCCAAGAGAAACAAAAGCTCATAGAACTGTTTAGAGAGTTCAATAACATCACTAGATATAAAGGTGTCGTTTTAAAGTCAATAGATTTTTCAGGCCACTAGTAATACCTAAAATATAAACTATGAAGAGCAAAATTCTGATAACAATAGTAATAATAATAATAATAAAGCTACAAAGTAACTAGGGATAAACCTAATAGGAAGTATGTAAGGTATGAATAAAACTGTAAAACTTTACTGAAAATCATAAACAGTTCTGAGTCAATAGAGGTTGGCTATAAAGTTAATGTTGTAAATGTTCATCTTTGCCAGTTAATTTGCATTTCAATCCAAGCCTAACCAAAATTTGGAAAAAAAAATATAAATCAATAGGTAGGAAAGCTTTGCAAAATGACATTGAAAACAATAGTAATTTCCAAAAAGGTGTCGTAATTAAAACACGTGTTTTTGTCTTCAGAAATGGACCCCAGCACATAGAGAAGCTTAGAGTATGATAAAGGTAGAGAACAAACGTATGGACACCAGGGGGGGAAAGTGGCAGGGGGGTGGGTGGGATGAACTGGGAGATTGGGATTGACATGTATACACTAATATGTATAAAATGGATAACTAATAAGAACCTGCTGTATAAAATAAATAAATAAAATTCCAAAATTCAAAATAAAGTAAAATAAAATGACAAAAAAATTAAAATTAAGAGGAAATAAATGATTAAATTAAAGGGTTTGGAAACTTGAATATTTATGTGGAAACAAAATTGGAGTTCTCCCTTGCATAAAATCCAAATATTCATATTAGAATTTATTATAAAAAGGATAATTATGAAATCAAAGATAAAAAATATTTTGAAAATCTCAGGATGAGAAATCCTTACTACACAAGATGCAAAATCTAGGAGTCATCAAAGAAAAGACTGAGAATTTGGTTACAAATGTCATTATAAACAAAGTGAAAGATGAAAAGGAAGAAAAAATATGAACTTAACATATAAAGAGGATTAAACATCAAAATTTAAATGGCAAACTAATAGGAAAAAATGTCCAAAATATAGGAATAGTTAAGAAAGGAAAATATAAAAATAGATGCACTTTCTTACAAATAATAATGGAAATCCAAATTTTTCTGTTTACCAGTAAGAAGTACAGTGGCTAAAAGTACAAGCTCTGGGGTCAGGCTGCCTGGGTTTGACGCCCCCTGTATCATTTTCTAGAGGTGTTATCTTAGAAAATTACTTATTTTCAAGTTTTTTCATCTGTAAAATGAAGATATGTTAGGATATTCTGAAGTTTAAAAGAGTTAATACATGAAAAAAAACTTGAGTAATGCCTTCTACCACAAGTGTACAAAAATATAAGTTGTCATTATTAAAGCAACAATGAAATGCTATTTTTACGCATTCCATTAGTAAAAGTTAAAAGGTGAAACATATCCACTCTGAGTGAAGAACACCACAAAGGAAAAAAAAAAAGGAATTGATCTTATTTTGATGGGGTGTGAATTGGTACACTGCATTTGGATGATAATTTGATAGCAAGGAGAACATTTTACCCAGTATTACATTCAAGCAAGCACTTCCAATTTTAATAATCTGTTCTGCAGAAATACTAGCACACGTGCACAAAGTTGCATGTACTGACATGTTTGCTGCAGCCTTGTTTGCAGTAGCGAAAATTCATGACAGTCTAAGTATCCCAAGTTAGGGAATGTTAATGAAATCATGATACATCTAAGCCAGGGAATACTAAGTAGTGGTTTAAAAGAATGAACCAAGTCTCTACCAGCACGGCAATTTCTCTGTCAAATGTCAAAGCAAGTCACAAGACAATTGCCCTATGGTCTCATTAATCAAAAACATAACACAAACTGAAACAAACAAACAAAATAAACTCTAATTGGAACTACAAATGTGGACGTGTACCTGCCAAATGGCTGCCAGCAGGGGTTGCTTCTGGGAAACGTAGAGAGTGAAGGGAAATGATAACCTTGTAATGAATATACTTTTCAAATTTGTGTGCGTTTATCCTTGCTATTTTTGAGTTACACACATTTTATTTATGTTGTTAAGATAAATGGATAGATTGGGAGTTTGGGATTGACATGCACACACTGCTATATTTTAAAAAGATAACCAACAAGGACCTACTGTATAGCCCTGGGAACTCTGCTCAATACTCTGTAATAACCTTACTGGGAAAAGAATTTGAAAAAGAGTAGATACATGTGTATGTATAACTGGGTCACTTTGCTGTGCACCTGAAACTAGCCCAACAGTGTAAATCAACTGTAGTCCAATATAAAGTAAAAGTTAAAAAAAAAAGATAAATGGGAGGGCCAGAACATCAGTATGTTACTAATCCTTTCTCGAGGGAACTCTTCACACCATCAGCTCTATCCTCGTTCCTCTTATCGATGGGGGTGTATCAGTGAAGCAGGCAGACCCTTTGCACACCATCAGAGCCAGATGCCATGCTTACTCACCAAGGCCTAGGTCCTAATTGCGCCAGGACCAATGCACTGAGCGTGAGTGAGTCTGCTGTGCTGACATTAATTCCTCCAGGGACTTAGCACCGTGGGGATTTTCAGAGTGTTTCTTACATTTATAAAACTGCTTATTATATGATGTTCAAAAATGTTTCCTCTTTTAATACAGTAAGTCCCCTACATATGAACCTTCAAGTTGCGAACTTTCAAAGATGCGAACGTGCGTTTGCATGTTCAGTCACGTAAGTTAGTTCACGTGTCTGGCGTACATTGTCACGTGCGTGCAGCCTCTACAAGTGGTTGTGCCTTTGGGTACTTTTCTGTACAGACTGTGTAGAGTACAGTAGCACAGTATCTTTATTTCAAGATCAGGATGTCTGGAAACAAGTGTAAAAGCAGCGGTGATGTAGCTGGTACTGCTAAAAAGTGCCAGGAATTGGGGGCCCAGAGAAAGGATGAAGGGAGACAAGAGGAAGAAGAAGTAACTGAAGAAACAAAGAGATTCACGACACAGGAAATGGCAAGGGGATTTTCTTTATGTGAGGAGGCACTGTTAGTTTTTGAGGCACAGGACCCGAACGTAGAACGGTACACGAAGGTCGCAGCAGCCGTTCAGAATGCAATCCAGTGCTACCATGTCATCTATGATGAGAAAAAAAAGAGCTGCTACCCAGACACCACTGGATCGTTTTTTCAAGAGGGTAGATAGAACTGAATCCAGCAAGGAACCAGAACCTGTGCCATCAACGTCAGGCGTGAGTGAAATTGCAGCTTGCCCTCCGTCTCCTATTGCTGATGATTCTTCAGCTCTACCATCTCCCACCTCCTCTCCCTCCTCCAGTCAGTAACTCTTCTCGCCTGTTCACTCCATGCCAGCCCCAGATGCCAGCTGTTGTGCTGTACTACTGCACTTTTCAAGGTGATTTACTGTAAGATTAAAAATGTTTTCTATTTTTTGTGTTGTTTTTTGTGTGAAAAGTATTATAAACCTATTCCAGTACAGTACTATATAGCTGATTGTGTTAGTTGGGTACCTAGGCTAAGTTGGGTGGATTTACGAACAAATTGGACTTATGAACGTGCTCTCGGAATGGAACTCGGTCGTATGTAGGGGACTTACTATAAACTTACATGGGTTAATGCATAAGCACTGAGGCATTATAGGTAGAAATCCTGTTGCTTACCAACAAATAAGCTGAGCAAGAAGGTTCACGAAAGCCTCAGAAACTCTGAGCCATTCACAGCCAAGAGGGATATCAGATCCAATGTGAGAGCATGCAGACAAGTAAGGCTGTAAAGCTCAGGCATTTTTTGCCATGCGACTCAAAAAAATTAAGTAGAAATCTTCTCATTTTTCAATTTTAAAATTTTTCAATTTTTAAGAAGTGTTTGTATTTATTCAATTATTTTTCAATCATATATGTATTTTTTAAAGCTGAAATCTTGAGTGTTACATCTATTTTTTTTTTTAAACTTTGGGTTTATTTATTTATTTGTTTATTTATTTATGGCTGTGTTGGGTCTTCGTTTCTGTGCGAGGGCTTTCTCCAGTTGTGGCGAGCGGGGGCCACTCTTCATCGCGGTGCGCGGGCCTCTCACTGTCGCGGCCTCTCTTGTTGCGGAGCACAGGCTCCAGACGCGCAGGCTCAGTAATTGTGGCTCATGGGCCTAGTTGCTCCGCGGCATGTGGGATCTTACCGGACCAGGGCTCGAACCCGTGTCCCCTGCATTGGCAGGCAGATTCTCAACCACTGCGCCACCAGGGAAGCCCTTTCAATCATATTTTTAAACATAGGTTTTGATCACAAAAGTCAACATGTTTATTTGTGCTGAAATATCATCAACTCTGTATCTGGTAAAAATAAGGTCCTTCGATTTTATACATTTTAATTGCAATCAGGTAGTAGAATTTTTTCAAGCATCATGATCAAGAGTGGCTGTGGAGCTGAGGATGTCCCTGGTACGCTAAAGGTACAGGTAAACATGAAGTAGAAAAGTTCAAAAAAAAAAAGAAGAGGAAACCTGACAAGTGGAAAGGAGAAAAATTTAAAAAGAAGGAAGAGAATAAGGAAAAAAGACTAATGAAACATGCAGAAAATGGTAGAATTCGTCTGAGAAATTGTATTGCATCTCCCACACCCATTTTCCATGAGTAAGGATGTGATGAATAATAAACACACATCGCCTGACATGTTGTATAATTTCCCTCTTTGAAGTTTGGCCACACAAGCCCAAGTTTGATCTCAGGGGGACCTTTGAGGGCACCGAGATGTTTGAAAGCTGCAGCCTTCCAGAAGCACAAAGCTGGCTGGTGTCATCACTGGATTTGGAAGCCAGGCCTCCAGACATTGCGGCTGGCACACTTTACCCACCACACTCAAGTCGGATCAGAGCACGCAGTGCCCAGAACTTACCCAGAGCTTAAGTCAGGCAAGAACTTTCAGAGGATAGAACTATGTGTATTTATGAGGAGGATATACACGTCCAGGGGATGAAGAATGGTACTACCTTTCGTGAAACAGCGTGTTACCTAAGCAGAGGTGATTCTCTTTCATTTACGCGTCCAGAGCCCATCGTTAAAATTCACTTGAGAGTTATTGCCTATTGCTGCCATTTCTACTGTTGCCTGCTTTCCCAAGATGATGGATGAAGCCAGAAGAGATGTTATAGATTTTTTTCAAGCAGCATATAATGTGGGCCACGGCAGTAAACTTGTGACATTTCACCCCATTCAGCAAACATGGCACGCAGGTCAGGAAGGGTAAATGTTTGTTAGAGGGGAAGAAAAATGTATTATCACAACTTCCTAGTTCTCTGTTACTGAGTGAGGCTGCTGCATCCCATGTGGTATCTGTAGGAAAAATGGGATAAAAATGCATGCAAAGGAGAAGTGATCTCTCCTAGTAATGATTTGTGGCAGGGCTATAGGGAGAGTCGTCAGCGAGATTTATAGAAGATGTCGTGGTGCGTGTTTATTATTCTTCACATTGTCTTTGAATCAGTGAGTGTTTCAGGCACTCCCTGCAAACTGCGCGTCTACGCCAGGAACTGTGCTGGCCTCTGGGAGACAGGAGTGGATGAGCAGAGGGGTGGCTTTTCAGGAGAGGAGCGTCTTAGGAGAGGTGCTGAACAATCAGCTCCTGAGAGTGAAATCCTTCTGTCACTTGATGGGAGAAGAAGGTGCCTCAGTAGATATGTAAACTTTTAAATAATAGCCTCTAATAGAGAGTATATAGTTTTACTCCATTTCAGTATGAGAACAGGGTATTGATTTACCTACATTTTCCAAGAATGAGAGAATGACAGTTCTGTTTTTCACATTCTCCCAAATTTTTATATGGAAACCAAATGTTCCAAATCCTGTATGTTCCAACAGTTGCATTTTTTTAAGGATTAAATGTTGCTTACGATAAATTTTCAGGCTTGAACAATTCCACTGCATTATATAAATAAGACATTCGAGATTGTGAGAATCCCTGAGGATATTTTCAAGTGCAAAATACGTTACTGGATGTCTGTCCAAGACAAAGAAGTTCACTTCTTTCGTTTACGTTTTTAGTTGTATCCTGCACTACGTATTTTTTCAGGTTGGTAACTTCACCTCACTTGGTACAACTTCTTCACATATAAAATGTATTTTGAAAGTTAAAAATAATTAAATTTCTCAGATATTCCAGAGATTGTCTTCTCAGACTCATACTTGTGGGTTTTTTTTTTCCTGTTATAGGAAATGATAGGCTAAATTTCTTGCAGTCTGATAGTTGAGGAAGAAAATATTGTTATGATTTCAGAAATACCCCAGTGTCAACAGAAATGAAATTTCATTACAAAGACTGTTTTATATCTTTGTTATACAGTTAGTTGAGATCATGCGTTCATCCGACAAATATCTGATAACATAATTGCGAGAATTCCTGAATTGGCTATTGCAGAGGATACACAAATCATTATGGTTGGATTTGTTGTCATTAACTTATTTATTTAATGATTTATATTTTCCCCAGCACTTCTCTCTATATTATCGAATTTAAACTTTCAAGAATCCCTGCAAGGAAGGCAGGATAGGAATCAACATCCTCATTCACTAGATTAGGGACCTCGGGCACAGGCTCAGTGTCTCTTCCGCCAGGTGGCCAGGGAAGGATGGAGTTGGGCTTCTGCGTCGGGTGTTCTTACCCTGTTCTCACACTGACCACTACTCTCAAGAAGCTCACAGATCACCGACCCTGCCCCCCCCCCACATACACACACTCAAATATACTGTGTTTCATGCCATAAGGGAGGTAAGGGCAGAGTGCTGATGGTGATCCGATTCAGGGAAAATCGTATTCCGTTGATGGTAAGAAGGACACTTTTCTTGGATGAATTGCTATTTTATTACATGACATTTACCAAATACCTCATCTGTGCCAAATATGGGATAGGCTATGCAGTTAGAGATAAATAATACTTCATTCTCTGCTTTCAGTTAGCTCAGAGTTCAAGGGCACTGTTGGAGCTTATTTTTTCTTTCATGCAGCCCCATCCCAAATTAAATAGGTGGGTGACATTATTATCTTCCTTTACAGTTGGCTGAGCTGAGACAGAGTGAAATATGTAACTTTCCCAAGTGAGTCAAACTGGATAACAGCAAAGCAGGATCCAACCCCTGGTTATTCTCACTTTTCGCCACTACAACTGCTCCATCTAAGGTCAAAGCCCAAGATCCTTGGATACAGAATAATAACTTTTCTATGATATTTAACATTTGAGATCAAAGTTATAGGATTTTAAACAATGTAAAACTGTGATATTTTATGCATTTCTTTCCACTGTTTCTTTTTTCTTCGTTCTAGAAAACTCACACTTGAGGTCTTGCAAGAATTAAATATTATAATTAAAAATCATACTAGCAAAGAAATAAATATGAAATAATCATGAAAATACATGATTTAAAAATTTATCATAGGGACTTCCCTGGTGGTGCAGTGGTTGAGAATCCGCCTGCCAATGCAGGGGACACAGGTTCGAGCCCTGGTCCGGGAAAATCCCACATGCTGCGGAACAACGAAGCCCGTGAGCCACAACTACTGAGCCTGCGCTCTAGAGCCCATGAGCCACAACTACTGAGCCCGCATACCTAGAGCCCGTGCTCTGCAACAAGAGAAGCCACCGCAATGAGAAGCCCACGCACCGCAACAAAGAGTAGCCCCCGCTCACCGCAACTAGAGAAAGCCCGCGCTCAGCAACGAAGACCCCATGCAGCCAAAAATAAATAAGTAAATGCATTAAAAAAATTTAAAAAAATTAATCATATGCAGTATATTTACAGTATATATTTGTACTATATATACACACAGTATATATAGTATATATTTGTACTATATGTACACACAGTATATATAGTATATTTGCTACATAATAATATACAATACATTTACAGTATATCTTTTTTCAGTAAATAAATAGATAAAGGGAGACAATTGTAGTGGTTCAGGTTTGGGAAACCTTTGCACAAGAAAATGGAATTTGGCCTTTAAGATGAGACCATTAAGAGATAGAATGTAAAAAAAAGAAGGAAAACAGTTTGAAGATGATCCTGGAAGAACGCCTTGTATGTGGTGTTTCAGGAAGACTTATACGACAAGAGCATGAATTGGAGGAAGGTGACAGAGGAAGTGGGGAAGAAACCAGGAGAAAGAAAATGAAGGCGAGGGTGCAAGAAACACTTAAGAAGTGTACCACACAAGCTGCATATAAGTAGAGACCTTACCTGGCACGCTTAAAAGCTGTCTCCCCATACCCAGAACAGTAACCTTGGAGGTTCTTAAAAACACTTGATTAATGTGGAATGAGTGTCATGGCACAAAACAGAGATGGCTATAGACTGCATGATCAGGGCAAGGAGAGTAATGAACTAATTATTCTGAAATATCAAAAATCAGTTATGGCAAGTGTTATGGTGCCATGAGCAGAAAGGAAAAAAAATCAGTATGAAGACATGGTTTGTAGGATAATGTTTTCAGGCTTTTCTTTCCTTTTTGTATAGAATTAGTTGGAATGATAGAGAATTAGAAGTTCTCCAGTGGGTGGCATGGGAGGGTGAGTGGTTGAAGTTAAGCTGTCAACTCCAGCTAAGGCTGTACTATATGAGGTTGAGATCAAGATGGCAGAAGGGGTGGGAGGACGTGGAGCTCACCTCCTCCCACAGACACATCAAAAATACACCTACTTGGGGGACAATTCTCACTGAGAACAAACTGGAGACGGGCAGCAGGAAGACTCCTGTACAACCAAGGCTGTAAGCAAGATCCACATGGCGTCATGTAAGAAGGGAAGGGAAGTGATCAGCTAGGGTCCTGCGCTCCTGGGAAGGGACACTGAAGTCGGGGGAGGTTACAGGAGTTGAGATCCTCCTTGGGAAGTGAGGTGTTTAAGCCACATATGTGCTGTGCCAGCCCTGGGGTCTGACAGCAGGAAGGAAGTTCCCTAAGCTGGTTTGAAAGACAGTGGGACTCACAGGAAGGCTGTAAGAAACCTTGGCTCCATTGATGACGAGCACACACCCTTGCTTGCTCCCTGAACACGGCGGATGAAGCAGATTGAAACCGCAGGGGACCATGGCCAGGTTCCCAGGGGCTGCCCCAGCCTGGGCCAGGCGCCCGCTCAACCCGCCTTGCTCCACACGAGGGCGAGGGCTGCCACAGCTGACGGAGTGCTCGGTCATGAGAGGTGGACGTGGCTGGGACCTGGAGTGGCGCCTGAATGGGGCTGGGGCGGCCCCCACTGGTGCCTACGGAGACTGCAGGTCAGGAGCGCCCTGGGATTCTGACCAGGGCTGTGACCCTCACACCCCACGCCCTGACCTCCACAGCAGCCCCTCCTGCGCAGCACTGCTCTCCTCAGGGGCGACGGTGCAGTGCCGGGAGCGGGGAGGGTGCACGCTTAGCGGGAGTGGAGCCAGCTCAGACCAACCTGCAGGGTTTCTGCTCCAGCAACTGGGGACGTGCCCCTGCCCCCCGTAGGGTGGTGCTGGCCCTGAGCAGTGGAGAAGCCCCATCTCACTCTCTGGCTCGGGCTCTAGCCCCTCCATCTCCAGCCCCACCTCCTACCAAGGTGACAGCTGCCAGGACACCCTGGGGGAAATGTGACTCATGCTCGTGTCAGATCCAGCTCTCCCCCCAGAGCCACTGGGTACATGCAGGCTGCATAGGGACACTCCCACACAAGGACACCCTCCAGGGCTGGGGTAGGTAACTGTTTCACCCAATTTCATAGAGACAGAGAAAGTTAAACCAACTGAGAAGACAGAGGAATTTGTTTGAAATGAAAGAACAAGAAAACACCCCTGAATAAACAACTAATGAAACAAAGATAAACAATTTACCAGAAAAAGAGTTCAAAGCACCACGCCACCACTACTGAAGCCTGCGCGCCTACAGCCCATGCTCTACAAGAGAAGCCACCGCAATGAGAAGCCCGTGCACCGCAGCGAAGAGTAGCCCTTGCTCGCCGCAACTAGAGAAAGCCTGTGCGCAGCAACGAAGACCCAGTGCAGCCAAAGAATAAATTAAATAAATAAATAAATAAATAAATAAATAAATAAATAAAGGAATGCTACCTGAATTAGGAAAAGAATAGGTAAACACAGTGAGAATTTTAACAAGAAACTAGAAAGTGTATAAAAGAACCAGTCAGAACTAAAGAATTCAATAACTAAAATGAAGAACACACCTGAAGGAATTGAGAGCAGACTAGGTAATACAGAAGAATGCATAATGATCTAGAAGAAAGAATAAAGGAAATCTTCACCCAAAAAGAAAATAATAAATAAATGAGAACAATTTAAGGGAGCTCTGAGACAACATTAAGCATACCAACATTCCCCAGAAGGAGAGAAAGAGAAGGGGACTGAAAATGTATCTGAGGAAATCATGGCTGAAACTTCACAAACCTGAAGAAGGAAACAGATATCCAAGTACAAGAAGCACAGAGTGTCCCAAACAAGATAAACCCAAACAGACCAACACCAACAAGTATCATAATTAAAGTGGATAAAGTTAAAGAAAGAATTCTAAAGAGAGCAAGAGAAAAAGAAAGAGTCATATATAAGGGAATCCCCATAAGGCTATCAGCTGATTTTTCTGCAGAAACTCTGCAGGCCAGAAGGGAGTGGCATGATATATTTAAAGTGCTGAAAGGGAAAACCCAACCTATGATACTCTACCCAGCAAGATTATCATTCAGAATTGAAGGAGAGATAAAGAACTTCACAGATGAGCCAAAACTAAAAGGGTTCATTAATACTAAACCAACCCTAAAAGAAATGTTACAAGGTCTCTCTAAGTGGAAAAGTCTATAACAAGAAGTAAGTGTCTATAGGAAAGGAAAAATCCCACAGGTAAAGGCTGAAGATAAACCACTTAAATAAGCTAATATGAAGATTTAAAGACAATGAATTGTAAAATCAACCGTAACTGCAATAAATAGTGAAGGGATGAACATGAAGATGTAAAATATGACATAAAAAACACACAATGTGGAGGAGGGGAGTAAAATATGTAGATCTTTTAGAATGTGTTTGAACTTTAAATGACTACCGGTTTGAAACAAGTAGATAAATTATAGGTCAACATATATGAACTCCATGGAAACCACAAATTCGAAACCTATAATTGATACACAAAAACTAGAGAGAAAGGAATGCAAGCATGCCACAGAAGAAAATTATCAAACCTCAAGGGAAGAAACTAAAAGTAGAAGAAAAATAAAACTACAGAGAAAAGTCTCCACAAATTTAGGAGAACAGAAATTATATCAAGCATTTTTTTTCTGACCACAATTGTCTGAAACTAGAAATCAATTACAAGAAGAAAAATGGGAGAAGAACAAACACTTGGAGACTAAACAACATGCTAGTAAAAAATCAATGGATCAATGGAGAAATCAAAGGAGATGAGAAAATACCTTGAGGCAAATGAAAATGTAAACACAACATCACAAAATCTAGGGTATGCAGCGAAAGCATTTCTAAGAGGGAAGTTTATAGTGATGTAGGCCTACTTTAAGAAACAAGAAAATCTCAAATAAACAACCTAATCTACCATCTAAAGGAATTACAAAAAGAAGAGCGATAAATGCCCAAAGTCAGAATAAGGGAGGAAATAATAAAGATCAGACAGGAAATAAATGAAATAGAGACCAAAAAAAACCAAACAAACAAACAATAGAAATGAATCAAAGAGTTTTTGTTTGTTTGTTTTTGTTTTTGTTTTCAGATATACAAAATTAATAAGCCTTTAGCCCGGGTCATCAAGAGAAAAAGAGCACCTAAGTAAACAAAATAAGAAATGAAAGAGGAGAAATAACAGCTAATATCACAGAGATACAAAAAATCATGAGAATACTCTGTACAGTTATATGCCAACAAATTGGACAACATAGAAGAAATGGGCAAATTTCTAGAAACATACAATCTTCCAAGACTGAATCAGGAAGAAATAGGTAACCTACACAGACTGATCACTAGTAGTGAAATTGAATTTGTAGTTAAAAAAAACTCCAGGCAAACAAAAGTCCAGGACTAAATGGCTTCACAGTGGGAATTCTACTAAATTTATAAAGAAAAGCTAATACCTATCCTTTTCAAACTACTACAAAAAATTCAAGAGGATGGAACACTCCCAAATTCATTCTATGAGGTCACCATTAATTTACCCTGATACTAAAACCAGACCAAAACACTACAAAAAAAAAAAATCACAGGCCAATGTCTCTGATGAATATAGATGCAAAAATCCTGAACAAAATATTAGCAAACCACATTTAACAATGTATAAAAAAGATCATACACTATGATCATGTGGAATTTATTCCAGGGATGTAAGAATGGTTTAATATCCAGAAATCAATCAATGTGATACACCACCTTAACAAAATAAAGGATAAAAATCATATATTCATTTCAATAGACACAGGAAAAGCATTTGACAAAATTCAACGTCTATTCCTGATAAAAACTTTCATCCAAATGGGTTAGAGAGAACATATCTTAACATAATAAAGGCCATTTATGACAGACGCACAGCTAGCATCATACTCAACAGCGAAATACTGAGAGCTTTTCCTCTAAAATCAGGAACAAGACAAAGATGCCCACTCTCACTACTTCTACTTAACATAGTATTGGAAGTCCTAGCCACAGCAATCAGATAAAAAAAGAAATAAAAGGCATCCAGTTGGGAAGGGAAGAAGTAAAACTGTCTCTGTTTGCAAATGATATAATACTATATGTAGAATACCCTAAAGTCTCCACCCCAAAACTATTAGAACTATTAAATGAATTCAGTAAAACTGCAGGATACAAGATTAATATACAGACATCTGTTGCTTATCTATACACTGATAACAAACTATCAGAAAGAGAGAGCATGAACACAATCCCACTGAAATCACATCAAAAAAACCCCAAAAAACTTAGGAATAAATTTAACCAAGGAGGTGAAAGATCTATACTCTGAAAACTATAAAACATTTTGAAGGAAATTGAAGATGATACAAAGAAATAGAAAGATATTTCTTGCTCTTGGATTAGAAGAATTAATATTGTTGAAATGTCCATGCTACCCAAAGCAATCTACAGACTTAATGCAATCCCAAGCAAAATACCCATGTCATATTTTACAGAACTAGAGCAAATTGTCCTAAAATTTATATGGAAGACCCCTAGTGCCAAAGCAATCTTGAGAAAAAAAGAACAAAGCTCGAGGTATCACACTTCCTGATGTCAGACTATACTACAAAGCTACAGTAACCAAAACAGCATGGTACTGGCACAAAAACAGATCCATACATCAATGGAACAGAGTTGAGAGCCCAGCAATAAACCCACACACCTATGGTCAATTAACCTATGACAAAGAAGGCAGAAATATACAATGGAGAATAGACAATCTCTTCAATAAGTGGTGCTGGGAAAACTGGACAGCTACATGTAAAAGAATTACATTAAAAAAGTTACACCATATACAAAAATAAACCCCATTGGATTAAAGATTAAACTGTAATACCTGAAACCATAAGACTCCTTGAAGAAAAACATAGGCAGAACATTCTTTAATGCAAATAGTAACAATAATTTTTTGGATCTGTCTGCCAAGGCAAAGGAAACAATAGGAAAGATAAACAAATGGGGCCTAATTAAACTTAAATGCTTTTGCACATCAAAAGAAACCATCAACAAAATGAAAAGACAACACACAGAATGGGAGAAAATATTTGCAAATGATATGACCAAATAAGGGCTAATACCCAAAATATATAAACAACTCATACAACTCAAAAAAACAAACAACCTGATTAAAAAATGGGCAGAAGACATACAGAAGAAGACATACAGATGGCCAATAGACACATGAAATGATGTTTAACGTCACTAATCAATGGGGAAATGCAAGTCAAACCACAATAAGATATCTAAGATACCTCACACCTGCCAGAATGTCTGTCTTCGAAAAGTCTACAAATAACAAATGTTGGTGAAGATGTGGAGAAAAGAGAACCCTCTTGCACTGTTGGTGGGAATGTAAATTGCTGCAGCCACTATGGAGAACAGTATGGAGGTTCCTCAAAATACTAAAAATAGAGCTACCATATCATTCACTCCTGGGTATATATCCAAAGAAAATGAAAACACTAATTTGAAAAGATACATGAACCCCAATGTTCATAGCAACATTATTTACAATAGCCAATATATGGAAGTATCCTAAGTGTCCATCAACAGACAAATGGATAAATACGAAGTGGTGTATATATATCTATATATTGGAATATAGAGAGATATAGATATACACACACACAATGGAATACTACTCAGCCATAAAAAAGAATGAAATATTGCCATTTGCAGCAACATGGATGGACCTAGAGGGTACCATGTTTAGTGAAATGAGTCAGCCAGAGAAAGGCAAATACTGTATGTTATCATTTATGTTTGGAATCTAAAAGATAAAACGAATGATTGCATATAATAAAATGGAAACAGACTCACAGTTATAGAGAACAAACTAGTGATTACCAGTAGGGAGAGGGAAGAGTGGAAGCCAAGATGGGTCTATGGGATTAAGAGATACAAACTACCATGTATAAAGTAAATAAACAATAAGGCTGTATTGTACTGGGCAAGGAAATATAGCAATGATTTTATAACTTTAAACGGAGTAAAATCTATAAAAATGTTGAACCACTATGTTATACACCTGAAAGCAATCTAATATTGTAAATCAACTATACTTTAAAAAAGAGAATGTACTATATCTATCCTGTGGCATTTTCTAAACTTAACACCATGCTAGTCACACTGAATGTTTACAGTATAAGTTGCTCAGTAAATAAATAGATAAAGGGAGACAACAGAGGTGATATGAAGGTTTGGGAAGCATGCATAAAAAGTTGAACTTAACCTTGTTAAAAGGGATGAGACCTCTAAGGATAGATTTAATTTGGGACATAGGGGGAAAAAGAGTGAAAGGTAATTATAGGGAGAGCAAGAGCACCAAGGTGATATCACTTTACTTGGTAGCCATGTGGAGAAGGAATCGGACGAAAGCACTGCTAGTGGCAGCAGAAAGAGAGAGCATTTCTAGAAGCAAGTTGTTTTTCTTTTTGGCCAGATTTTTTTCTTTTAATTGAAGTACAGTTGATGGACATATTATGTAAGTTACAGGAGTACAGTATAGTAGTTTACAATTTTTTACGGTTATACTTCATTTGTAGTTATTATAAAATATTTGCTATAGTTCCCATGTTGTACAACATATCCTTTGTAGTTTATTTTATACCTAATAATTTGTACCTCTTTTTTTTTTTTTTTTAATTAATTAATTTATTTATTTTTGGCTGTGTTGGGTCTTCGTTTCTGTGCGAGGGCTTTCTCCAGTTGCGGCGAGTGGGGGCCACTCTTCATCGCGGTGCGTGGGCCTCTCACTGTCGCGGCCTCTCATGTTGTGGAGCACAGGCTCCAGACATGCAGGCTCAGTAGTTGTGGCTCACGGGCCTAGTTGCTCCGCAGCATGTGGGATCTTCTCAGACCAGGGCTCGAACCCATGTCCCCTGCATTGGCAGGCAGATTCTTAACCACTGTGCCACCAGGGAAGCCCAGTTTGTACCTCTTAATCCCCTGCCCCTGTATTGCTCCTCCACCCTTCCCTCTCCTCACTGGTAAACACTAGTTTGTTCTCTATATCTGTGAGCCTCCTTCTTTTTTGTTATATTCACAAGTTTGTTGTATTTTTAGATTCCACTATAAGTGATATTATACAGTATTTATCTTTCTCTGACTTATTTCACTTAGCATAATGCCCTCCAATTCCATTTATGTTGCTTCAAATGGCAACATTTCATTTTTTATGGCTGAGTAATATTCCATTGTATATATGTACCACAGCTTCTTTATCCATTCATCTGTTGATGGACACTTAAGTTGCTTCCATATATTGGCAATTGTGAATAATGCTGCTATGAACAACAAGGTGCACGTATCTTTTTGAATGAGTGTTTTTGTTTGTTTGGTTTTTTGTTTTTTGAATATATATATAGGAGTGGAATTGCTGGATCATATGGTAGTTCTAGTTTTAGTTTTCTTGAGACGCTTCCGTGTTGTTTTCCATAGCAGCTGCACCAATTTACACCCTCACCCAGAGTGTATGAGCGTTCCCTTTTCTCCACGTCCTCACCAATACCTGTTATTTGCATTCTTTTTAATGATAGCCTTTCTGACAGGTGTGAGGTGATATCTCATGGTGGTTTTGATCTGCATTTCCCTGACGATTAGTGATGTTGGTCACCAGCACATCAAAAAGAATAAAATACCTAAGAATAAACCTACCCAGGGAGGTAAAAGACCTGTACACAAAAAACTATGTGACACTGATGAAAGAAATTGAAGTCAACACAAACAGATGGAAAGATAACATCGTGTTCTTGGATTGGAAGAATTAATATTGTTAAAATGAGCATACTACCCAAGGCAATCTGTAGATTCAGTGCAATATCTGTCAAAATACCCATGGTGTTTTTCATAGAACGAGAACAAATAATTTTAAATTTTGTATGGAAACATAGAATCAAGTTTTTGATTAATAAATTCAAAGAGGCTGAGAAAGCTAGATCTGAGGAAAAATTATTAGATTTAGTGATTAGGGGATCTTAAGGGAGATTTCAATAGTAAAATTGGGGTCACTGTTTACAAGGAGATAATGCCAGAAGTTGTGTGATGAAAGATGAGAGAGATTTTCTTCGGTCTCCAAATTTTGAGGTCAATATTGCTTGGTGATGCAGCTTTCACCAGACTTTGCACAAGCTGCAAAGCGCCATTCCTGCTTATGAAGCGGACTGTGGGTTTCACAGCAGTGAATGGCAACTTCTAAATATAAAAAAATGTTAAACAAAAATACATCAGGCTCTATTCTTCTCTCTTTCTACTAAATAACCATGCAAGGTTCTCCAGACTGTGTGGAGTGGGGTACATTAGCAGCACCAATGAGCAGAATGACGCAAGAGAAAAAGATGCGAGTTGGATGCACCATCAGCCTTGTTATTGGCTTTTATCACCTGGGCTTGTAATAAAAAGTGGAATAATCAGCAAGTTATCTACACCCAGTAGATTATCATTTCTGCTGTTTGACCTAAAGCATCTTTTAAAAGGACTTGCCTTTGCTGAGTTTCTCAAAATTGATATTAAATATTTAATTAAAGTCGTACTCAGTGAGAACAACCTTACATTTAGCTTAGAGTTTCAAGACCATAAACGCAAATCTAATCCTAATTAGCATAATTATTCAGAAATTTATAATAGTGTTTCATAGGGTCATGAATCTAGAGGTGAAACTGAGAGCTTTCTCCTCCTTCCTCTGCCCCCAGAGGTGACACAGAACAAGGTGACGATATATAGGGTGCGATATTATCTAACTCATTTTAGAAAGTTGTCTTTTGAAACTGTTTCCAGAGCTATGGCACATCATTTGAATATTGATAGTGATAGTGATAGTAAATCTTCCTTCTTTGAGGTTGGATATAAGTTAGGGAAATGACTTTGAATTTTGGAGTATTGCTAGGGAATAAGGTAGAGATGAAAAAGAGTAATTTCATTTCTAATCAAAGGAGGAGTCCTTTCAAAGTAGAGAACTAATGTTCTTGTGTCTTAGGTCAGTAGGGTCTTGTATCTGTGCTGTATTGGGGAGAAGATCAGTATTAGCATGCGAACACGCTGATATTCGGGGGATAGAGTGTTAGGAATACAACACTCAGATTTTCATCCTGAGATGGTCACTGCAAACTGGGTAAGCAAAATACCTTAGCTCAGGTCAGCATTCTGACTGAGTCCTGGGTGTAAACGCAATGATATCCTTATCATTTTGGGGGACAGGGACAATGGCAGACGTAAGGTCAGGGGAGATGAGCAATGTCGACCAAATGGCTGTTCATTGTGTGTGTGGTAAAGGCACACAGAGAGAGATATCTCGGAAAATAGAAGCTGTAGGCAAGTGGACAATTGAATATGTGCCCTGACGAGATAAAGGGCAAGGGGAAAAGGCTGAGAGGTGGCTGGGATGGTCAGGAGGGAGCGGCCATGCTTCCACAATTATGGCCATTGGAGAATTAGCTGAACTGCATGAAAAAAAGTGCCTTCTGAGTTAGGTGAATTGTCGTTTCTGATGAAGTCTTGTGCAGCTTGTGCCCATGCTTGGGCCAATGCCAGGTGTTTCCAGATGGTCACGACAGCCAGGAGGCCCCTTGACAACTCACTCCAGAGTCTAAAACAAATGGGAAATGAAAGATATGGCTTCTTATTCAGACTGTGTATTCAAACAGTGGCTTCCTTTACCAGGCGATTTCACTGAGGATGGATGAGGAGGTCTCATTAATAAATCATATTGCCTGATATTCCTATAGTTTTTAGATGACATGCCAACACTTGCAGGAAATGAAATAAAATAGACCCAGAGAGAATTTTAGAGCAACTTCTCATTTTTATACGTCCTATGGAGTCAACAATTTCTGAACAAGCTTAAGATTTAAGATATGCACGTCAGGACGCATATATCCGTGCATAAAATAAGAAATCACGGCGGAGTTTGCCCAAAAGGGTTTGAGCAGTGAAAGGGATTTTCCATGTAAGTCAGGAATGAGCAGAGTCAAACACATTAAAGGTGGCTTTCAGCATCTGTTCTCAGACAAGGACAAAAGCATAAATATGAATAAAAGTCGGGAATCTCATCTTTGCTTTATGTTAAAGTATTAGAGTAAATGTAAAGAAATACATACAGCTGTTTTCTGAGACATATCAGTCTGTTCTGCAGAAGATTGTTAGTAAAGAGGTCAGTCGACACATTACACAGACATAACCTAGAAATCCCAGGAAACGTCTTATGTTAGACAGGCAGAAGTGAGTTGAAGATTAATAAATATTTAGAGGAAAATTGAAACATCTGATGAATAAGGGCCACTCAGAGAACTGGCCAATCTAGCTTTCCTTTCATTTCATATCACACGATAGTCGTTAAAAATTATCGCCCATCATTTATTGATTGTCTGCAATTGGCTATTCAAATCTATATATTTTAGCAATGCTCTTATTCATGAAACAAATCTACTTTTTCTATAGACCATTTATTTTTGTGAGTAAAATAAAATGAAATATGATAGTATTGGCCTTATCCTTTAAATGAGGTTTAATTAATTTACAAGGATGCTTGGTATTATGTTTTGGGTTGTTAGATTATGTTACTGGAGAGCTGACTTTCATATTTTGGATCGAAATTAACTTTGCGATTAAAAAATATCAACTGTTCATTCACTGAAAGCATGTGGTTGACCTGAATTGGTTGTCGTAAGTGCTGTGGCACGTGTGGTTTGTATTGTGCATTGCAGGGATTATTCTTGGACAAAGTAACCCTTACTTCTCAGAGAGATAGGATCAAATTTGTGTTTCAAAGAATTATTCTGGTTATATTGTGGAGAAGTGAATGGAAGGGGCATAATTGGATGAAGGAGGAAAGTTGGGTAGGTATTCTAATAATCCGAGTTAGAAACACAATATTGTCCATTAGTTAAGAGTGCGGACTCTGAATCTGCCTGTCTGGGTTTGAGTACAGCATCTCTTACTAGCTGTCTGACTTTGGGTAAGTCACTTAATCTCCCTATGTTTCAATTTTCCTATCAGTAACTTGGGAATAATAATCTTTCCTACCTCGAGGGTTAGCATAAGAAATAAATGAGTTCATGTACCATGCCAGGCCACAAGGCAAGCCCAAGATACGTGGTATATGCTATTAGTGAACTAGGATGGTTGGAATGGAGAGAGAAATAAGGGGACCACCTTTCAGTATATTTAGGTATTAGAATGACCATGACTTAGTGATGGTCTGACTATGGCAGAGGGTTTGGGAGAAGGTCCTTCACTGAAATACAAGTACTGGTAGAGAACAAGGGATTGTGGGAGTGATGGAGACTTCCAAATAGAATATTGTCTTTTTTTTTTTTAAAAGAATGATGATTCTATGCCAAAGTATTTTGATAATATTCTTTGTGTTGCATGGAGGAGAACACATGGGATGAGTTAAGTCCGTGGGAAAGATTAAAAAAATTAGGAGTTCTGAGCGTCACACAATTACTCCTTGACTGAGTTTCTCAAGGTGAAAGATGTCCCTTTTGGGTGACATGTTTCTGCGTGTGGTGCCAGCCCTGCATCCATCTTCTCTTAAAGAGGTTTCGGTCAGCATTAGAACTTTTCATAAGCACGCCGATCTTGTAGTATAAAAGCATTATTAACACGATAAAGCCTTTAAAAAAAATCAGATAATACAAGGAATGAGTTATTATGAATATGTATAAATCCCAGGTAATTGCAGTTTGTTCTTTATAACTAATGATTTTTACTTGTATTCTTTGTTTATGGGGCTGTCCTAAAATATGTTTATACTTACATGGCTTGTTAAATAAGAATGTGTATATATTCTTTTTTTTCCTTCCAGTTTTATTGAGTTATAATTGACATATAGCACTGTATAAGTTTAAGGCATGAAGCGTAATGATGTGACTTACATACATCATGAAATGATTATCACAATAAGTTTAGTGAAAATTCATCTCATATAGATACAAAATAAAAGAAAAATTTAAAAATTTTCCTTTGTGATGAGAACTCTTAGGATTTACTTTCTTAACTACTCTCATATATAACATTCAGCAGTGTTAATTACATTTATCCTGTGGTACGTTACATCCCTAGTACTTATTTATCATGTAGAACTGGAATTTCGTACCTTTTGACTACCTTCATCCAGTTTCTTCTCCCCTGCCCTTCACCTCTGATAACTACAAACCTGATCTCTTTTTCTATGAGTTTGCTTGTTGTTTTTTTTTTAATATTTTAATTTAATTTTATTTATTTTTTTATACAGCAGGTTCTTATTAGTCATCCATTTTATACACATCAGTATTGTTTTTGAAGTGTAAGTGACCAACAGCACTCTGTTAGTTTCTGGTGCACAACATAATGATTCGTTATTTCTGTATATTACAAAATGATCACCAAGATAGGTCTAGTTACTGTTTGTCACCATACACAGTACTATTGACTATATTCCCCACAATGTACGTTTCATTCCCGTGACTGATTTATTCTGAAACTGGAAGTTTGTCCCTCTCCAGCTCCCTCACCTGTTTCACTCACCCCCTCACCTCCCCTCTGGTGACCATCTGTTCGTCCTCTGTATTTATGACTCTGTTTCTGTTTTGCTATGTTTATTCTCTTTTGTTTGTCTGTTTTTTAGAATCCACATAGAAATAAAAGCATACACGATTTGCCTTCTCTGTCTGACTTATTTCACTTAGCACAGTATCCTTTAGGTCTATCCAAGAGTTTATTCTTTTTTACTTTTTATACCTGAGTAATATTCCCTTGTGTATATACACTGCGTCTTCTTTACCCAGTCATCTATTGATGGGCACTTAGGTTGCTTCCATGTCTTGGCTATTGTGAGTAATGCTGCTATGAACATTGGGGTACATTATTAGTGTTTTTTTTTTCTTTAGAAAAATACCCAGAAGTGGAATTGCTGGATTGTATGGTAGTTCTATTTTTAATTTTTTGAGGAACCTCTATAATGTTTTCCATAGTGGCTGCACCAATTTACATTCCCACCAACAGTACATGAGGGTTCCCCTTTCTCCATATCTTGCCAACATTTGTTATTTGTTGTCTTTTGGATGACAGCCATTCTAATGGGTGTGAGGTGATAGCTCGTTGCGGTTTTGATTTGCATTTCCCTGATGATTAGTGATGTTGAACATCTTTTCATGTATCTGTTGGCCATCTGTATGTCTTCTTGGGAAAAATGTCTATTCAGGTCCTCTGCCCATTTTTTAATTGGGTTGTTTTTGTTTTTGATGTTGAGTTGTATGAGTTATTTGTATATATTGGATATTAACCCCATGTAAGATGTAGGATTTGAAAATCTCCTCCCCCATTCAGTAGGCTGCCTTTTCAAACTTGTTGACGGTTTCTGTCACTGTAGAAAAGCTTTTAAGTTTGATATAGTCCCATAGCCAGAATTATTTTTTAATGCTTTATAATTCTTTGAATTCCTCAAGTAGGGTGTTAAGTAAATAAGTGCTAAAAAATTTGATGAATTATTGATAACAACTCTCTGTATTTTTCAATATGTTGATTCTTTTGTATTTTATGTAAAAGGGCATTAACTTTCAAGCAAATGCATGTGATTGTATGCCAATTTCAATGATTTATCCTTTCTATTTCCCCTGTTCTTCTAGTCTGCTCCCAGTTTTCAAGAGGAGTATATGCTATTTTTGGATTTTATGACAAGAAGTCTGTAAACACCATCACATCATTTTGTGGAACGCTCCATGTGTCCTTCATCACTCCCAGCTTCCCGACAGATGGCACCCATCCATTTGTCATTCAGATGCGACCGGACCTCAAAGGAGCTCTTCTCAGCTTGATTGAGTACTACCAATGGGACAAGTTTGCATACCTCTACGACAGTGACAGAGGTAAGTGACAATATCCATCTCCCTTTGTAATGGGTCAAATTCAGTGCCCACACTTGACACGTACATGTGACTTTATAGGGCTATGTAAGTGTGTTGAAGTCCAAGGGTAACTTGGCTTAATTATGCTGTGTAAATGAGTAATGCAATTCAAAACCTGGGTAACATATTTAGAGTAAAACAAACAAGCAAAAGCGTTGTGGATGTACCATTTACAGAGATAGATTGTGTTCACACAATGCCCGAATGTTCAGTTGTAATGCACAAAGCACTTTCTGGTACCAGCAGCTAAGACCCTAGGATGACTGTATTCTCAGTCTAGGGTCAGTGAAGTGACGGCCTTGAAAACTGGTTTAAGTAAGATTTGAATAAATATATAAATAAGAACGTCTACAGAAATGTATAGACATTAAATATTTCCACATGCAAAAATATTATCAGGCAGGGACAGTTGTTATTAACACTGCTTTAGAATGAGATCCCTGAATCTCAGAGAAGTTGATTTTTTCATGAGCCACCCCTGTGTGGTTCAGCTGAACTCAGGTCTTTTGACAGCAGCTCTTCTACAGCTATTTACGAGGAGATGTTTTGGATTAGCATGCCAATTAGATGGAGTCTTGGCTCATTTTACTAGTTTTTATTTCAGGGGTAAGGGTACTTCCTTTGTGCTTCCCGCATCATTTGTTGTGAAGTTTGGTATTAGCGGACCTGATTGACTTACGTGTCATAGAATTTCAGATCTTTCTAACCATTCCTGGGTCTGTGATTCAGCCTCAGTGGGTCTGTGTACTTCGCAACATCGAATGAACATTTTGTGCACATGAGCGTAGGTGATTTTTCTCGAGAGAGTATCCACCAACAGACTCAGAGTACTGACAACCACCATTGCCAGAGCACCTAATAGATACCAGCGTGTCCACGAAGCAACTTGCTTTAGACGTTCAGGTGAAAACCAAAGCCTGCTTCTACCAGGAGAGGGCACCGTGCTTACCTGCAAGGGCAGCCAAGCGGGGAGCCCGCTGCCGCGCTTCTCCACCATCAGTCCGGAGACACTGGCTACAGCAGTCACAGCCTGGCGTGCTCCAGCCTGGGGTCCGATTCCCTGTCCCGGCCTCCGGCCCTGAGAACGAGAAGCCTCCGTGGGAAAGCCAGTCAGCACTGTACACGCTGAGAAGAGAGACTCTGTCAACAGCTTTCCCCCTGCTCTGACAAGGGAGAGCCTTGCTATACACGTGGGGAGTGAGAAACTCAAACACAGAACGGTGGAGAGTAAATACGGATTCCAGTGTGCCGGATGGCTCTGAAGCCTGCTTCTCATCAAGGTGATCAGGGCTTACCGTCACCTTCCTCTTGCCCTCTGCTTGCCCTCTGCCCAGCCTGAGCAAGGTGGTACAGGGCTTACCGTCACCTTCCTCTTGCCCTCTGCTTGCCCTCTGCCCAGCCTGATCAAGGTGATACACAGCTTACCATCATCTTCCTCTTGCCCTCTGCTACGTCCTCTTTCACTCTTGTCTCCTCTTCATAGGATTGCTACCATCTAAATGTCTTTTACTCCTAGCCACTCTTCTGTGTCATTGTCATGACTCCGGGCCAGGACAGCCCCATGTGTTCATCCTTCACCTTTCCATTTCTGTACTTGTTCCTCTTCCATCCATTTTCCATAAAGGAGCCAGAAGTTTTGAATGCTTTTATTTATTTTTTAATTTAATTTTGTTTTATATTGGGGTATAGTTGACTTACAATGTTGTGTTAGTTTCAGGTGTACAGCAAAGTGATTCAGTTATAATATACATATATCTATTCTTTTTCAGATTCTTTTCCATTATAGGTTATTACAAGATATTGAGTAGAGTTCCCTGTGCTATACAGTAGGTCCTTGTTGTTTATCTATCTTATATATAGTAGTGTGTACATGTTAATCCCAAACTCCTAATTTATCCCTCCCCTCCACCTTTCGCCTTTGGTAACCATAAGTTTGTTTTCTATGTCTGTGAGTCTGTTTCTGTTTTGTAAATAAGTACATTTGTATCATCTTTTCAGATTCCACATATAAGTGATGTCATATATTTGTCTTTCTTTGTCTGACTTACTTCGCTGAATATGATAATCTCTAGGTCCATCCATGTTGCTGCAAATGGCATTATTTTATTCTTTTTTTATGTCTGAGTAATATTCCATTGTGTATATGTAGCACAACTTCTTTATCCATTCTTCTGTTGATGGACATTTAGGTTGCTTCCATGTCCTGGATATTGTAAACAGTGCTGCAATGGATATTGGGGTGTGTGTATCTTTTCGAATTATGGTTTTCTCTGGGTATACGCCCAGGAGTGGGATTGCAGGATCAGATGGTAGCTCTATTTTTTGAATGCTTCTAAATGCTTTAGTGACCACATTTCTCCTTTGCTTAAAATACTCCAGTGGCTCCTCGTTGTAATGAGGATAAAACTGAAATTTCTTAACATGACTGTAAGATTTTATAGTATCTGGTTGCTGCCCACTTATACTACTGCCCTGCTCACTCACTAGGCTAAACCCATCTCACTAATATTCTTTCACTTTCTCAGATGCACCAAATTCTTTCACCTTGAATCTCTGCACAGACTTCTAAATTTTTCTCCTTCAGGTCTTAGTTTATATAACATTCCCACAGAGGTGCATTTCATATTGTTATCTTCTCTCAAAGCAATCTTTTCTTTTCCTACGTAGTACTTATCACAATTTATAATTAATACTGATGTTCATTCTTTCACCCAAGAAGTGAACTCCTAGTATATTCTAGGGACTGTTTTAATCACACAGACTAAGCTTTATTCTTTTAATTTAAGATCTGGCTCTAAGCCCAGGAAGGCAATGCCCTGGCAGTACCCACTAAACTGTACATACAGCGCTTAAGATAATGCTAGCACAGAGTTGATGTCAATAAATAGCATTATTAAATGAATGACTTGAGCATCTGTGTATTTTAAGTTTGAGATGATATGAGAACCTGAATCTTGCTTGCTAAATTGAAGGATCAGAGATGAATTCTGTCTACTCTTTGACTAGGTGCAAGGCGGCGTTTTCACTTTAGGGAGACACTTCATCGCCACTATGGATCAGATGATGATGGATGGACTTATGTACTTGTGAAAAGAACCTGAGACATTTTTAAGGATTTTATTAACACTTTAGGAATATTAAATGAAATTGGAATGATGCGATAATCTCCAATCATTAAATTATACAAATTGATTTGAGTTCTAGTGCATCTGTGGAGAGGTCAACATTACAGTGATATTATTAAGTAATTATATATTAAAGCCAAAACTGACATTATGGATGCATTTTCAAGATATTTTCAAATTGATACTCATGTTTTAATATGAAGAGTATTACACTGGCTTTTCATCTGAATCTATTTTCAGAGATAAATGTGTAAGACTCAAAATACTGGCAAAAGACTTGACCTTTATGTAATGTTTTACTTGACTCGTGGAAATGGCAAGTTTGCTCTCTGATTTTTTTTTATTAACTACAATTGTTATAGCTTTGCTGTCATATCACATTTTAAAATGTTTATTCATACATTTATCCCATGAACTGTTTTTTTCCCCCTATGGTCCTTAACCCATTTCTCTTACACTTTAAGGAAGTACCTCCTTCTTTTTGTGTTACACGACTTGAGAATGAATCTGTGTGCCCTTACTATATTATGAGTGCTTTTAAAAATAGGTTCCATGATTTGATCTTTCAAGTTATGTCTCCATATGCCTCAATTTCAAAGAGTTTTGTCTGTTTTTGATGTGGCACTCTTTCCAGGTCCTTGACTGTAAGGATTTGTTTTTAATAATCTTTAATTTTCTGAGAGTCTAGATCAGGTAAACATATTGTTAAATTTTAATTTCTAAATATATGAATTGATGTTCTTTTGAATAGCCCAAGCATGAGAATGGCTGTCCAACATTCTGCACTGAATACAAGCTAGATGAAAAAGACACAGTTTTTGTATGCTTCTTCTTTGCACTGCTTTTAACTAGGACTGCCAGTGAAACCTTTCCTGATTCCAACTATACATCCAAGGCCGAGCAACAAGTCCAGGAGACTACATCCCAATTGTAGACAAAGGAAAACATGGATGCATTCTGATCTTTGTATAGGTTTTTGACTATTTCAAGTTTACCGGTGAGAGGATCGCTGAAACTGTTCACTTGGTGCCATGTGACCCTTTAGGAATGCTGGTGTCTTCTCTTTATCCAAGTCGTGTGGCAGCAGCCTGGCACTCGTCAATGGATAACCCCACACCCTTCCTAAAAGTTCCAGAGAGAGGAGGTAGATGGCAGGGAGAGTAAGTAGATGGATCTTCAACACATTTGAGATATAGAGTCATGGGGTTGCCTATGTTAACGCATTCAATATCGGTTTGTCTTTGGATACACATGTACTACATCTGAACCAGGACTTAATCAAAATGTGTTTTTTATTTATTGGGTCAATGTTAATAAGGTAAGGTCATACATTTCTGTAGACAGTTGGTAAAACCAGAACTAATGCTTTTATAACTTGGTTTTAATTTTGAACCACACTATTTGTCCCCTGAAGGAAAGGCACATTGATTCCAGTTCCAAAAAAGGCATCATGCCTAGAATAAAAATGCTTCCAGATTATAAATTGCTTTTATGATGTTCCTGAGAAAGTCAATGAGGGAAATATATGTTAATCTAATCTGGCCTAAGCATGCTGCTGTGATTTAGTGATCATAAAATATTCATTTCTGTGCCTGAAAGATGAATAAGGGCTGTGAATTTTAAATGGAACAAAAAATATTTTCAAGAAGAAAGACATGGTCTGAATGAAATATACCTATATGCAGTAGTCAATTTTAATTCCACCTATTAATGTGCAAACTAAGGCATTTAGACTTCACCTGTTTCGGGGCTGAAGGTTTTTCTGTAACTTTGTCACAGGCTTAGGAGCACTAACTTAAGATGTGACTGTGAACTACTGATAGTAATACTTGGAGAGAGCTTTAGGGAGAGTGTCAGCTTATAAATAGGGTATACAGCTGTAACTAGTCCAGCAACAATTAGGCACACGAAGAAGTAATATAATACAGAAGTAAGTAGCAGTACTTTAGCTATTCTTTATTTTATCCAGAAGTCTGAGCATTTAGTAGAGTGTAGAACTTAATTTTATACTCCTGTAATATTCTTGAGGTTTTTCAGAGCATATTTTAAATATATTTCTTAGGAAGAGCAGTTAATTTTCCAAATTCTTTTTCTATTTGTAGATGAACAACAGTATATCTCAAGTTCTCTTTGTCATAAGCAATAAAATAATAAGAAATTAAACCAGGATTTAAATGTCCTGATTTAGTGGTACAGATATTAGAGTTGAATAACCAGCTACTAATGTTTTTAAACAAACCGATACTTATATAGAATTCCCAATGTCCATACAAGTTTATATTCTGAATTAAGGGATGAGTGTATTTATAAAGATACTTCTAGGCTAGTTTGTGTGGAAGGGAAAGAAGTAATACTTTCTCTCCTAATTGGAATATGTTACCAAGAGACTAAGAGCATTAATTTGTGTTGTGTATGAATAATTTAATTTCACCATAATATTTGTGATATGCATTTTCAGTGATTTTTTTAAATTTTAAAATGATCTATTAATTTTAAACTAACCAGACATAATACAAAACTCTTAGTTGTAGGAAAAGGGCAGATCAAGTTGAAAAAGTATTTGAGAGAGTCAGTTGCTACTACTAAAAAAAAAACAAATCTGAGAATATTGATTAATAAGCATGGGACAGCAGTCTCTTCAAAATGTGAGACAGATCACGCCATGGTTTGTGAATTATTTCTGGCTGTCCTTAGGAGATAACTGAATAATACTCAGTGTCTTCTGATGACACTAAATTCATCATCTGATTACGTACCACTTGGGCAGTTTAGCATCTTAATAAATGGATGTATTTTTTTTAGGTTTCATAGGTTACAAAATATTAATTCTAAGAGTTTTAATAACAGAATCCACACCAACTGTGAGTTATTTTTTGATACATAAAAGGGATGAGTTTGAATCAGCTATTTCTTTAAATGCATTTTTATTGATTTTATATATATATATCCTCTCCAAATTTTGGACAAGGTGAACTGCCAATAAATGTTAGGTTTAGAAATATCACTTGAGATTCATTTACACATTGGCATTTATATTTAAAATTTCTTGTTATGTATGTTGAAGGATAGGACAGAATATCAACAACATCACCACGTGAAACTTTAACTTAGTATGTGGTAAAGTTCATAATTAAATGAAAGCAACATGAAATAATTTATTGCCTAGAAGAAAGGAAGCTCACGTATAAGTGCTGTATGGTAATATGTAGTATGTAGAACACCACCCATGGATGTGTTGTTTTAAAGAGGTGACAAGGAAGAGTCACATCATGACTGGAATGTGGAAAAGTAGGACCTTGACAGTGGAAAAGGTTTAGAAAATTAGCTTTTTTTCCTACTTGGAAAGAAAACTGAATAAACTTCATAAGTGTTTTCAAGCACATTGATAGCTATTGAGTTGACCATGATGATCAACTTTGGTTCTATCTTCACTGATGATGAAAAACAGGAAAAGGATTTGAAATGTATCCTGGAAGGATTTAATTCACTTACAGTGAACGGAAATCATAGGTGATCTGTGAAGTTTTTAAAAGAAGTTTTATCATTAATAGATTTTTTACAATGGCATGTGGTCTCTGTTTAAGTTATCCCTTGAGTAATTCTTGAGTACCCTATATTTTTTGTTACAAGACTGGATGGAGGAAACTAATTTTGTTGTTTTGCCCAAAAGAACCCCACAAAATTCATTTTAAGTTTATCGTTCGACTTTTCAATTTGAAATAAAAGTAAATTATTTTCAATTTTTATTATGAAATATTTTAAATAACAACATGGACAGAATAATGTGAAGACCTCCAAGGACACTTAAGCCAGCTTTATTAATGATGGGTAAGAGGAGTCTTGTTTTATCTCTATCCTTCTGCCCCTCACAATTATTTTGTAGCAAATACCTGACATCCTGTTATTTCAGCTGTAAATATTTCAGTTTATATTTTGAAAGAACAATTCTCTTGGTTTAAATATAACCACAATATCATTATCGTATATAGACAAGTTAACAGTAATTCATTACTAGCATCATCTATTTTTTTTTCACAGTTTGTTTGAATCAGGATAAAAGTGAGGTCCATATATCCAGTTGGTTAACATATCTCTTTAGGCTTTTATAAGGTAATGTAGAGTTTCCCACAGTCTGGACTTTGATTAGCATATTACTCTGTGCCATATATTCGTTACAAAAGGGTAATTAGATCTAGATGCTTGCTGAGATTCATGTTCACTTCTTGGTATGAATATCTCATAGGTGGTGTTGAGTATCCCCATTTGAAGGCACGTAACTTCTACGCATCTCTCTTTTTGTTTTGTGAGCAGCAGTTAACGATTCTTGCCTTGATTCATTAATTCACAAGGTGTTACAAGATTGATTGTAATTCTGAATCTATATTCGTTCATCATTGATTAGCTGGAGTTTTCCCAAAAAAAACAAAAAAACAAAAAACCGTCCCTTAATTAACGATTACCCTGAGTAGAGTTCATATAGGAAAGGCGGGAAAATGCTTGTTTCTTTACCTTTATTTACCAGTTTTCAAAATAATAACTTGGCTCCTTAGCATTCATCAAAGGCAATCAAATATTTTTCTTAAATGTCATTACTAATCTATGGATTAGGAAATGTATGTGTTTAAGTCTTTTGCAGTTATTATTCTTATTGCTATTCCAGCTGCGTCATCTCTGATTAAAGTGATTCTCATCAAATTTCTCCTGGGTCTTTTGACACGAGGCTGATAGTTTTGGAGAGCTTCTTGCTTTGGGGGGTCACAAGGTGTTCTAGGCTCATCTTATATACCCTTGGCAATATGGAATCAATGAAAATTTTAATGATATTTTCCAGGTTCAGGTAATTTTCAACAACATTTAGAATACGCATAGTTTTTGCTGTGGTAAATAGATTTCAATAAAGTTTAGTACATGAATAAAGCTTCTAGAGTCATGTGTTCACATTAGGGAAACCCCAGATTTTATGGGTAAAAAGGGTCTAATATTCTTGTCTTTCTGGAATAAAAAAGATGATGTGATGAGTCCTGAATTCTTTTTGGAGCCTTGATTTTTGTTGTTCATTAAGCTACTCATAGAAATGATGAATTTGGGTTGGCTGTGAAGAGTTGAAGTGACATGGAAGACAAGTATATATACTAGTTTTGCAAGTGCTAAACTGCAGCGTGAACTTTAGGAAAGATGTTCCCAAGTTGTTTTCCCTCCCAATCCTACATAGGAGGCAATGTGTGACCAATTAAAAATAAAAATACAATTTTCGATATGACCTAAGTCGTATGATGCTATAAACAAAGTTACTAATGACGAGTAAAGTGGTCTCACATTTGGAAAGTTAAGTAAATGTAACCAATCTGTGCTAGTAAACTAACCGCTACCATGTGGTTAATAGGTGAACATTTAATTTCTACAGGATTAGTCCCAGTAACAAAAATGATATAACAGAGGCTGAGGAAAGAAAAATAACAACAACTGCCGACCAGAAAACGATAGGAGGAAATCGAGCAGCTTCAGAGATGATTGGTTTTTAGACTCACGTAGACCCACATAGATTCACCTCACTGAAAATGGACTCAACGTCTTCAGGATAATAATGGGAAATGATAGCGTGTCATATATAAATAAATATTTTTTTCTATTCTATACAGGAAAGAATGGATGTCCTTTGATTTCATTAAAACCAGGGGTAGGGAATTTCCTGGCGGTGCAGTGGTCAGGACTAGGCATTTTCACTGCAGAGGGCACGGGGTCCATTCCTGGTTGGGGAACTAACATCCCTCAAGCTGCACGGTGTGGCCAAACAAAAAACCCCCCAAACCCCAGAGGTATTAAAACATCACGCTTTGGTAATGTCCAAAAGAAAACAGCTGAGAAGCCGGAATGAAGGGGGTACCGTTTTCCCAGGTAGAGGCAAGAGTTCTTGATGCGAAGTGGCAACGAGTGGGTGTTGCTAAGGGTCACAGCTGTAGCCTTTTAGAGGCGCCAGCAGCCCCTCGTTGCAGAAAAGTGGCGGCCTTCCAGATGCAGCGTCCATCTCTCGGCGCACTTCCCCGCGAGCCGAGCCTTGCCATCAGGCCCCTGTCTCTCTGCTTTGAGCCCTTTGCCATCAGGCCCCGTGTCTCTCTGTTTTCCTAGGCTTGTCCACCCTGCAGGCGGTGCTGGATTCCGCTGCCGAAAAGAAGTGGCAGGTGACGGCCATCAACGTGGGGAACATCAACAACGACAAGAAGGACGAGACCTACCGCTCGCTCTTCCAGGACCTGGAGCTCAAAAAGGAGCGGCGTGTCATCCTGGACTGCGAGAGGGACAAAGTCAACGACATCGTGGACCAGGTTGGCTCCTGCCTGTTTCCTAGGGCGCCCGGCCGAGCGCGTGCGTGCGGCCCCAGCGTGTGCAGCGAGCGTTTCGGGGCGGCGCTTGAGCAGCAGGTGTCCCCGGGGCCCGTGGGGGACCCGGCAAGGATCAGTGACCTTCTCCGGGGCTTCACGTAGCAATAGCAGGGCGTCCCCAGTGGTGCTGGCACGTCACACTAACCATTACCTGCATGAGATATACAGGTCCTGATCGTGTGTTCTATCGTGCTGTCCTAAGTGTTGATATTTTGAAGTGGAAATTTAAAATTCAGTTCTTTTGAACTGTTACGAGAGAAAGAAATAGGCAGGCATTAAGTGAAAATAAGTCTGGGTCCTAAGGGAAAAGTGAGTAATTCATGGATTCTTTGGCAAGACGTGGAGTACTTCAAACATTAGGATGTAGTGTGGTGTGCTAAACCTGGAGTGTTGTCTGAGTGGATTTCGGTCTTCAGAAAAAGCATGTATTTATTCTTCCAAGAAGTAATTCTTTTCCTCCTAAGTAGGTAGGTGTTGTGTCACTGTGAAACTATTAATCTATGAAAATAAAATATGTAGGAGTGATATATGCAGTCCTTGCTGCTTGAAAAGTAAACTAGATGTATTAATTTGCATTATTTTCAAGAATAATATGATACCAGAGGTATCTGTGCTCACCACATCACCTTGCTTCCTTTTAAGATCTTCAGGATGGGACGGTGATTTCCACACGATAGAAATAAAATCCGCTATGTTATGCAGATAGGGTAGGTGACCAGAGCTGGTGGTAAAAAGCATCAGAGTTTACTGCCTAAGGTCTCCTCCACTGGTATCTGCTTCTTTTCCAGCTGAAAATGTATGTTTATAATATTTTCCTTGGAATAATTATATATATATGTTATACATTTATGTATGTCACTTACCTACATAAATGTATGTATATAAAATTATTCCTTGGAATAATATAGGATTGGAAGAAAAATACACAATTAAGTATGCATATCTTGGCCCTTCTTAGGCTTTGAGGAGAAAATTAGATTCATTAATCTGTAAAACAAAGCATTTTGCAAACATAAACCTTGATGAACCCTTAATTGTTATACATTAATACAGGGCCTAAGATATACAAAATGGATCTCTCATGAAATATTGAATAACTGAATAAAACTAGCTTGTTATGACAACAAACTAAATGTTTTATGTCAGAGAGGTCAACATTTCAGTAGAACAGTCTTGATTCTTGTCTCGGGAGATGAAGCTGGGATTGTTTTTAACCTGAAAGCCTCTCGTTCAAATGTGAACCTAACAACTCATTTGAATTTCTGAGGAGATTCTCATTAAAACTGAATTTTGATAATAGTTGCTAGTCTTTGTTTTAAAAATTTAGGTATTCATGACTCATCATAATACAAGTTGCTGAAAGCCTATATGAAAATAATTCTTTCCAAAACTAGAAGAGAGAAACTATGAGAGAAACTGGGAATATATGGAATGGAATTTTTTTTAATCTCTTTTTTTAAACTTTTTATTTTATATTGGAGTATAGCTGATTAAAAATGTTGTGATAGTTTCAGGTGTACAACAAAGTGATTCAGTTATACATATACATGTATCTATTCTTTTTCAAATAATTTTCCCATTTAGGTTGTTACATAACACTGAGCAGAGTTCCCTGTACTATACAGTAGGTCTTTGTTGGTTATCCATTTTATTTTTTTATTTTTTTAATAGATCTTTAATGGAATATAATTGTTTCACAATACTGTGTTAGTTTCTGCTGTATAACGAAGTGAATCAGCTATACATATACATATATCCCCATATCCCATCCCTCTTGCATCTCCCTCCCACCCTCCCTATCCCACCGCTCTAGGTGGACACAAAGCACCGAGCTGATCTCCCTGTGCTCTGCGGCTGCTTCCCACTAGCTATCTATTTTACATTTGGTAGTGTATATATGTCCATGCCACTCTCTCACTTTGTCCCAGCTTACCCTTCCCCCTCCCTGTGTCCTCAAGTCCATTCCCTACATCTGCGTCTTTATTCCTGTCTTGCCCCTAGGTTCTTCAGAACCGTTTTTGTTTTTGTTTTTTAGATGCCATATACGTGTTAGCATATAGTATTTGTTTCTCTCTTTCTGACTTACTTCACTCTGTATGACAGACTCTAGGTCCATCCACCTCAGTACAAATAATTCAGTTTCTTTTCTTTTCACGGCTGAGTAATATTGCATTGTATATATGTGCCACATCTTCTTTATCCATTCATCTGTCGATGGACACTTAGGTTGCTTCCATGTCCTGGCAATTGGAAACAGTGCTGCAATGAACATTGTGGTACCTGACTCTTTTTGAATTATGGTTTTCTCAGGGTATATGCCCAGTAGTGGGATTGCTGGGTGGTATGGTAGTTCTATTTTTAGTTTTTTAAGGAATTTCTATACTGTTCTCCATAGTGGCTGTATCAATTTACAGTCCCACCAACAGTGCAGGAGGGTTCCCTTTTCTCCACACCCTCTCCAGCATTTATTGTTTGTAGATTTTTTGATAATGGCCATTCTCACTGGCATGAGGTGATACCTCATTGTAGTTTTGATTTGCATTTCTCTAATAATTAGTGATGTTGAGCATCTTTTCATGTGCCTCGTGGCCATCTGTATGTCTTCCTTGGTGAAATGTCTATTTAGGTCTTCCACCCATTTTTTAACTGGATTATTTGTTTTTTTGATATTTAGCTCCATGAGCTGTTTGTATATTTTGGAGATAAGCCCTTTGTCTGTTGTTTCATTTGCAAATATTTTCTCCCATTCTGAGGGTTGTCTTTTTGTCTTGTTTATGGTTTCCTTTGCTCTGCAAAAGCTTTTAAGTTTAATTAAGTCCCATTTGTTTATTTTTGTTTTTATTTCCTTTACTCTAGAAGGTGGGTCAAAAAAGATCTTGCTGTGGTTTATGTCAAAGAGTGTTCTTCCTAAGTATTCCTCTAAGAGTTTTATAGTGTCTGGTCTTACATTTAATTCTTTAATCCATTTGGAGTTTATTTTTGTGTATGGTGTTAATCCACTTATGGTATGGATATCATACCATATTTCTGTTTCTCTATCTGACTTACTTCACTCAGTATGACAATCTCTAGGTCTGTCCATGTTGCTACAAATGGCATTATTTCATTCTTTTTTAATGGCTGAGTAATATTCCATTGTATATATGTGCCACATCTTCTTTACCCATTCCTCTAGTCAATGGACAGTTAGGTTGTTTCCATGTCTTGGCTATTGTAAACAGTGCTGCAATGAACATTGGGGTGCATGTATCCTTTTGGATCATGATTTTCTCCTGATATATAACCAGGAGTGGGATTGCAGTATCATATGATAGTTCTATTTTTAGTTTTTTAAGGAACCTCCCTACTGTTCTCCATAGTGGCTGCACCAACTTATATTCCCACCAACAGTGTAGGAGGCTTCCCTTTTCTCCACACCCTCTCCAGCATGTATTGTTTGTGGATTTTTTGATGATGGTCATTCTGATCGGTGTGAGGTGATATCTCATTGTAGTTTTGATTTGCATTTCTCTGATAATTAGCAATGGTGAACATCTTTTCATGTGCCTCATGGCCATCTGTATGTCTTCTTTGGAGAAATGTCTATTTAGGTCTTCTGCCCATTTTTTGATTGGGTTGTTTGTTTTGATAATATTAAGCTGCATGAGTGGGATAGAATTTTTTAAAAATTTATTTTACTGAAGCATAGTTGATTTACAATGTTGTGTTAATTTCTACTGTACTGCAAAGTGACTCAGATATATATATATATATATACACACACACACACATATATACATTCTTTTTCATATTCTTTTCCATTATGGTTTATCACAGGATATTGAATATAGTTCCCTATGGTATACAGTAGGACCGTGTTGTTTATCCATTCTTTATATAATAGTTTGCATCTGCTAATCCCAAACTCCCAATCCTTCCCTCCCCTACCCCTTCTTCCCCTTGGTAACCACAAGTCTGTTCTCTATGTCTGTGAGTCTGTTTCTGTTTCATAGATACGTTCATTTGTGTCATATTTTAGATTCCACATATAAGTGATATTATACGATATTTGTCTTTCTCTGTCTGACTTGCTTCACTTTGTATGATAATCTCTAGGTCCATCCATGTTGCTGCAAATGGCATTATTTCATGGAATGAAATTTTTTGTAGCAAATATATGATCGTGATTAAATAAATGTCCATATGGACATCCATTCAAAATGTACACAGTATTTTGAACATATATTTTATTTGAATGTATTATGTGAGTGTGTGGATTTATTGAGGACATTGTATGTGTCTGGAATGAGGGATGCAAAGAAAGGTAAGGGTCTTGACTTTACCTTCTGAATTCATTGTTTAAAGGGGAAGGAAAATGTACACACATAATAAACACTGCAGTATTACAAGTTGTAATGCAGTGTGGTCTAAGAGCATGCAGGAGGAAGTACCTGTCTTAACAGGTGTGGGAAGATGTATGAATGGGTCACACATGGGTACCACTTGGCTGGCTGGCTTGGATTCCTCCAATTGTTTGTTCAGTGAATTAGCCTGAGTGTCTAATGTTTACCAGACAAGCACTGCAGGAGATCCAAGACGTAGTGTTAAACAGAACAGGCATGCCCATCAAGGTGAATAGCCATGATGTTTCATAGTTACATTAATATGCAATTATAGTAATGGTACATACTATGAATGAACAGAACAGGATGTTATGAGAAAAAAATTGCAGAAGACAATAATTTCGATTGGGAGATCATGGGAGGCCTTCAAGGAATAGAATTTACCAGGCAGAAAGTGAGGTTGAGGTACATTTCAAGAAAAGGAAACACTATTGACTTACTCACTCTGTCAAGAGAACGGAGATGAGATGAAACTTTATATTCATAATTGCTTAGTTAGAAATATAATTAAATGCTGTTAGTCTATGAGTATTTTATCATTCAATAAAACTTTAGAGACACTTATTTCTAGTCGTGATTAGGTGGGGAAAGGACTCAGACATCAAAAACATTTAGAAATTAACATAAATTTACTACTGTTAATGCAATACTAATGGCTCCGTAAAGCAAAGATATGATGGTATGGCTGATACTAATTCTTAGAGAGAAGTAAGGCTAGACCATTGTTCATATTTCTCCTTTTTCTCAATGAACACTAAACTCAACTACTTCTACTTCTGGTAGCACCATTAATACTATGTTTTTTCTTAATTCCCAGAAGGAAAACATGCACGATTATGAAAATAGAATGACCAATAAGTACAATCAACAGATGCCAGTAGGAAATATGAGGGGCATGACCGTCTCAGTTCAGCTGATGCTAATTAATATATTTTTCATTCAGGAGGACATCTTTTCTTCAAAATTCTCCCTTCAACACAGAGTATTCATTTTCTTGGAAAAGGCAATTTAGTTGTGTTACAAAAAAAAAGTTAAAAAATAAGATAAGCCTAACTCCCTTCCAAATTTGTGACCATGTACTATCAAAGTAACATATGGTGGAATCCTTCTAGGATCTGGCCCTCCTCTTGCTCTTTGACTAAGTGTGTTGCTTTGGAGCATCTGACTTTGCCTGGGATGAGGGAGGGAGTCTTCTAGGAGGTAACACTGGGCTGAGATTCACTGTGCCTTAAGAGACAAAGGGTATGGTGTGGAGGGAACTTTCCAAGCAGAGGAAACAGGATCTATGAAAGCCCTGAGGTGATGGAAAGAAGCTCTTTTTGCACAAAGAAACAAAAAGAGGGCCATGTGGCTCTAGTATAGAGAGTGAGAAGGTGGGCCTGAACTTCGCAGTATGCGAAGGATTTCCTACATTATGCTAATAAAAGCAATGGGAAGCCACCAAAACTGTTCAGTAAGGGAGGGGATCTAATCTTTTCAATTTTTAATAACATTTAATGCTTTCCGTTAGTGTGACTATTTTCTTAAAAATAGAAATTACATTTGAGTATCTCAGTACCAGAACTACAGCATGGCCATTTTACCTACTTCTCTTCATAAGTGATAGAGATCAGTGAAGAGTCCAGTTGATGAAATAATGTCCAAAACTGTTGTGAGCATTACCAAATGACTACTTGTTCCATGATTTTTGACTTAGATTTGTGGAGAAAAATTAGCTTCTCTGATATTTTGCTGCCTTAAACCAGAAATAGCAATGTTCATTTGAACTAGACTATAAGTATTTCAAGATTCTTAAGATTGGAATTTTATTTTATAGATCTATATAACAATTCTGTTATATGCTTATTAATAGTCTTTTAAAACCCATTTATATTTTATCAAATATGACTCATTGTAGACTATCAAGAAACACAGTAGATAAAATTTATTTTCTGAATCAGGTCATAACATAAGTAATTTTACATTTACATTACTTACATTTGTTTCTTTATCTTTGTTAGGTTATTACCATTGGAAAACATGTTAAAGGGTACCATTACATCATTGCAAATCTGGTAGGTGAATTAATGACATTTATTATTTTAATAGAGATACCTGTTAATTCAAAAAAAATTTATGACCAGCATTTATCAGTGGTATTTTTAAAAACATATTTTGATTATATCGATCAATTAGAAGTGACAATATTTTTCTGAATTTGTTACATTTTAGATTTACTTTCCATTTCATATTTTCTAATCAATTTCCTATTGTTATAAATGATGTGAGAAATTATAGAACAATATTTGACAAGCTTATACTTTGTGTTAAAGGTGTATTTTAACTAAGGGAAAATTTTCAAAAAGATATAAAATTTAAGTGTCCAAATTTCCCCTTGTTTCTCACTGTCACTGTAATTTATAAACTTTACCCTTTACCCATTTCTTTAAAGTTCTTAGTATCTATAATATTTGAAATGCACATTTGTGAGAATATGTCTTGGTGCAAAATAAAGCCTGGAACTACCCAGAATATTTATATATTGTGTATTATTTATGTCTGATTTCCTACTTATTATGTAAGCAACACAATGAAAATTGAATAACTGTAGCTGATCACTTTTTCATTGAGATTCCCCTCAAATTAAGATTATACTGAAACATTCCCGTGATTAATTGTATCTCCCTTCTTCAGTATGATCAAAGTCAATTTAGAACTACCACTCGAAATTTCTTTTTTCAAAATAGTTTTTAGATCGGCATTAACGTGAGCTTGAGGCTCCCCTGCTGCAAAGGTTTACATTCTTTAAACAAGTATGATTCTGTGCAATTGAGGGCTCCGTCTCCCCAGCCTCAGAAACAAAGGTGATTAAAAGAGCGACAAAAGCAGAGAATGAGAGTGTATTCTCAATAGCATTATAGGACTGTGAAAAATTTCCTATTTATACAGATGAGGATTTATGATGTTGCTTCTGGAATATTAGATTGTTATATCACAAGACATTATTTCCAGTCGTCATGGAGAGATTTACAAAACCCACAGCCTTACAAGTGATAAATATTGTTTTCACTAGAAAGTGGCACCAGTGATAAAGAATATTCGATCTCAAACCTACATGATATTGGGAGAAGTTGGTTTTTCAAGGTGAAATTTCTGTTTGGCAATGAAATGGCTCATCACTATAATAATTTTTTAGAATTTACCCTTTTAATATGGCTTATAGATCCTAAATGAGTCCCGCCCAGAGAAACGAGAGTTAAAATAAGTGAAGCTCTGTAACCAGGCTTTCCAGAGCCACATTCTGTGCAGGGAACAACCTGGACAGTCAGTCCCTGTGTAAAGTGTGCCATTGATGAACAGCACAGAACCACACCGAAAGCTGTGTTCTTTAAAAATGTCCAGATGGAGAAGATTATATTGGGACATTGAGAAATAATGGCAGAAGGAGGTTCATCAATTTGAGAGTTGATATTAGATGCTGTGAAAAAGGAAACATGTGTTTGATTGACCAACGTAAAAAGGTTCAAAAGTAAAAGCAAGTTCTTGCTGCTGTCATGCTGCTACAGGGAGAAATCTACCTAACATTTTATCTGAATTCAAGTTGTGTTTTTCCTTCTCTGAATACTTGGTATCCTCGCCATATGGAATTTCTAGTGAATCAATAAATTCAAAGAATCTGTAGAATGCAGCAGTTTCTGAGAATCTCTAGGGCACTTGAAAATTTCAGTGACATTTAAAATTGGAGAATGCCATCCAAAGTTGAAGGGCTTTCATCTTCCAAAGTCTTGATTGGGAATGTCCCTTTTCCCATGTCCAGTGGCTAATGGGTGTTAAAGGAAGTCATTGTAAAAGATAGAAAAATCCTCAGATATTGTTAGTGACTTATTTCTTCAGAAATTGCTGAATGCTTGATTAGGCTCCCCAAACACAGGCTATAGTTCAGTTCCTGATATGTCATTAAAGGGGATAAAGGATGAGGAAGTGGTCATAAGGGATCCAGTTCTCATTTCTTCAGCCCTTCAGAATCAGACAAAAAGCCCTGCAATCCGCCCACCTGTCTCTGCCTTACAGTGACGCTCACTCATCAACCAGCCCCGCCCGTGCACATAGAAATTCCACGAAATGTTTTAGCATATTCCTCTTAGACAGCCAAGCATTACCAGACAGTTGAGAAAAAAGTCTTTGCCATGAAGGATGCAATACAAATAAACAAGTACACAGAAACAAGGCAGGCAGGAATCAGGAGAAAAATGCTTCGAACTGTAAGAATATCTTCAGAGAAATAAGATAAAATATGTTATCCATAAAGAGGAGAAAAGGCTGCTATAAAAAAAATCAAGGAACAAGAAAGAGCTCTGGGAAGTTAACTTATTTTTCCTAGAATAACTAGTAAAATTACATGAGTTTGAAGGTAAAGTTGAGAAAATCTTCCAGATTCTGTAGCAAAATGACAATACAATAAAAAACGATGTATGTGGAGAAAACTGAGGGACTCAGACGTTTAATCTAGGGGTTGCAATGTCTTATTATTAAACCTTCTAAACAGATATAGTGAAAACAGGGGAAGGAAATTATCAGAGAAACATTCAGAAAACTTTCCGGTACTAAATGACATAAATCTGCCTATTGAGTACACACAATAAGGAAAGACAAAAGGCTTCTTTCGTAAAATATCGCCATGAACTTTCAGAGATAAATAGAAGATCTTAATGTTTATGACAGGTGGGAAGCCGGAAGGAGTATGAAGCAGGTCACAGACAAAAAATAATTAGAAATAATGCTATTGTATTTTTCAGTAGAAACAGTAAGTCAGTAGAACAATGCCTTCAGATTATCAGGGTTTCAACTCAAAATTCTATACCCAGCCAAAATACCAGTCAAGTGTCAGAGAAAACAAAGGTATTTACAGACATTCAGTGTCTCAGAAAAGGTACCTCCACGTGTCTCAGGAGACTCCTGAGGGCTCTAGCTGAAGAAAGGAGTAAAACAGGAGAGAAAAGTGATGGAGGAAACAGAGAAGCTACTCAGAAAAGAGGGGAAGGGGCATTCCAGGAGAACAATTGCAGAGCGGATGAAAGAGGAACCATTCAGATTGCAGCGTTAAGGTGGAAGGCTCCAGGATGCAGGGGAAAAGATAGATGACTTGATATGTTTCAATATTTTATTTGAAAAAAGCTTTACGCATATAAACATGAAAATTTTTACATGGAGCAACTGGAAAAAAAATAAGAATAGGTATAGAGAAAGCTCTAGTAGTGAAAACAATGAAGCAATCATTAACATTAGAATAAAATACCATTCAAGAAGGAAAATGCAATCTAAGCACATTATTTGGCTTTGCTCTGAAAAACAGAATTCTAACTGTGAAAACAGTGAACATTAAAATGGCTGAGGAGATAGATGGCTTGCTTATGAGACTTACATACTCATCTGGCACAAGTGTAAACTGAAGAAGAAAATCTAACATGGGTAAGTTAGGAAAGAAGAGCAAAAATGTGTCATGCAGAATTACAGAGGTAAATACACGAAAAACAAAAATTACCGAAATTGATTGTTCTGAAGCAGCTTAACTGAGGCATGCGTGGGTCAGAACAGAAAATCTATGATTTTTGTTATACACATTTTCCTCTATTTGCATTATTTGATAAAAAGAAAAAGCAAAAATATGAGCCAATAATAGAAATTATCCTTCTCCACACAAATAATATTAAACTATATTTTTAATATCAACAACAAAGAAAAGGCTCTCATATTTTAGTCAAAATATTTCCAATTCTTCTGTGTGATAATAAGGAATAAGTGTATAAGATGAAAATATTTATAATTGTGACTTTTTAAAATTGTGATTTCATCTTTCAGAGAATGTACTCCCAAACTGAGATATAATTTATGGCAGCACAAGATTTGAAATCAGTGGAAACACTATATGATAGTTTTAGTAATGACTGAATTCATTCTAACAATGCAGTAGAAGTGGATTTTTAAAATTTAATACATTTTATAAAAACTAAGTTTCATGCTTAAAGTGAAAATGCTTAATTCTTCTCAAATAATGAAAAAGCATGTGGTACCTTCCCTTCTCATTTAAAAGGTTTTTATATCACCTGAGAGAATGAACAATTTAAATAGAAATAACCATCACACAATGTTGTAGCTCTTGGAGAAGTAGCTTAATGTTTAAGTATCTGGTGGTGCTTTGTTGTAGATACAGTAAATAAAACCCAGTCCTTATCCTTGGAAGATTTCTCAGTAATACAGAGAACTTTTATATAAGTATGACCAATAAACAATCATTGATTAAGGACCCACTATGACCAGGATGAGGCTAGGTGCTGGGGAAGAATATTGGCTGTTAAAGTACATGAAACATTTACTATAGGCTTTTTATCTCCCTCATGAGTTCTTTGAAATTTGTAAAATCACGATGTATAGAGCTATTTGGTTAACGTTAAGCTCTATTTGGTTCTTAATAGAAAGCATGACATAAATATGTTCTCTGTCCAGGGATTTACCGATGGAGACCTATTAAAAATTCAGTTTGGAGGTGCAAACGTCTCTGGATTTCAGATAGTGGACTATGATGACTCCATGGTATCTAAGTTTATAGAAAGATGGTCAACACTGGAAGAAAAAGAATACCCCGGAGCACACACGACGACAATTAAGGTACATGTCTATCAGGATCTACTTCTACCTCCATCACCATGTCTATCCCCACCTCCCCCTCCCCTCCATCCCCACCTCCATCTCCATTTCCATTTCCATCTCCACCATCTTCACCTCCACCTTCACCTCCATCACCAACTCCACCTCCATCACCAACTCCACCTCCATCTCCATCTTCACCTCCATCTCCCCCTCGCCCTCCCTTCCCCTCCCCTCCCCCTCCCCTTCACTTCCATCTCCACCTCCCCCTCCACCTCCATCTTCACCTCCATCTCTACCTCCACCTCCATCTCCCTCTCCATCTTTACCTCCGCCTCCCCTCCCCCTCCTCTCCCCTCCCCCTTCCCTCCCCTCCCCCTCCCCCTTCACCTCCATCCCCACCTCCACCTCCACCCTCATCTCTGTCTCTGTCTAACTGCTGGTGAGTAGCCTGTTCTCTGGGACGCCTTAGGAAGAAGACAAAAGTCTCAATTTGTTTTTGTAATTAACAAAATAAATATAATGATTTATGTAATCAAAGAAACTTTGAATGCTAAATGTCAGGCACTGCTCTGTAATAAGCGCTACCCAGACTCATCTTCTATTCTCTGTGGGTCTGGACACCTTGAGGTCTTCACTGGTTTATTCAGTGTACTTTATTGTGTATATACATACATGCATATATTTACCTCCAAGTATGACATATTTCTGCTGTTGATAGGAAGGGTTTTCTTTTTCTTCTGTTCGTCACCTGATTGAGAGCAGAGATAAGAGTAAAACCTGAGGGAGGAAGAGTGAGTGAGATGAGATCGTGTTCACTTTTTGCAACCAGGTTTATGAAAAATAAAAGCAAAAAAAAATAAAATAAAATAAAAGCTGCAGAATATTGTCAAATGTATAGTGATCTGTTTATCTGTGTATTATAATGCAGGTTGTGCAAGAACCAGTCAGGGACAGTGTCATTTCAGTTGCTCTCATAGTTATGTTCATACATCCTGGAGAAGCTTTGTTGATGTTGTTGTTTTCTGCACAAATTGAAAAAACAGATACGTTTGGCTTTAAATTTGCGTCTGGCTGTGAGACTGGTGCTAGATAAGAATTAGAAGCTTTAAAGTTTTCTACTTTGGGGTGTGTAAATGGATCCTATTAATTCAATGTCAAATTTAGGAAAGCATCCCATGATGTTAAAGCATAGCCCAGAGCTAATTTTTTCTCTAAAGTAGGTGACTGCTTGTTTGGTGACCTTGACTGAGATTCAGCATGTATACATTTATAAAGGGCTTGAGGGCGTGTGGGCGTGCCACCATTTAACAGGGCTGCTTAGAAGGGAGGGGACCCCCATCAGTGTCTGTCTCCGCCTGTGTTCAGCAGGGGTCTGACTGGGGACCACATCCCCTGGGATTGCAGGCTTCCCTGCATCCAGATGTGGTGCCGATTAAGTTCTCTGATGGAGCGCGCACGTGGCATTCACCCTCAGACGGGACTGATGTTCCTCTGCTCATCATCGTGTAGCCTTCCACTGCTGCTGGCTGTGAGAAGGAGGAAAGCAAAAGGAGATGATTTTTTTCTCATGGAAGTCATATCGTTATTAAAGTTCACGTGCTATGCATCAAAGCGCAAGCGGATTTAGGGGATTAGAGATCTTTGGCGATGCATTCTGCTAACATTTTTGCTAAGACCTAGCACCAGAGTTCACTCTGTTGGTGACCTTTCTTTGCTCCCTTCTGGCTGTAACATTTCCCTCCAGAGCGGCTCCGTTTTGGCTTCTTCTGACAAGTTTCAGAAAAATCGTGATGGCCCTTCCTTGTGGGGCGCCGCAAAGAGCATAGGCTTAAAAGTTTAAAAACACAGCCTCTCTAGTAGGTCTGTGTCTTTATTCCCGTCTTGCCCCTAGGTTCTTCAGAACATTTTTTTTTTTTAATTCCATATATGTGTGTTAGCATACGGTATGCCGCATAGCACAGGGAGATCAGCTCGGTGCTTTGTGACCACCTAGAGGGGTGGGATAGGGAGGAGGGGAGGGAGACACAAGAAGGAGGAGATATGGGGATATATGTATATGTATAGATGATTCACTTTGTTATAAAGCAGAAACTAACACAACACTGTAAAGCAATTATACTCCAATAAAGATGTTAAAAAAAAACCCAACAAACACAGCCTCTTCCATGGGCTGTGTATCCCTTGAGGTAGTACAAGGACCCTGCCCCAAGACTACACTGTTGTTCCCTGATTGCCCCTCCCTTGTCTCTGCATCCCCTCCCTTCGCTGATTAGCAGCTGTTTGAACCTGCTGGTTGGAACTCAGGGAAGGTCCCGGAGGCCCTGCACACACCCTGGTCCTTATCGGCAACCCCGCCCTGGAACCATTGCTACAGAACTCCTCACCAAATCCACCCGGGTTGGGACACACAGTTTTTCAGGGCACGAGCCTGCTGTGTCCCCCTTTGCCTGGCAAAGCAGTAAAGCTGTTCTTTTCTACTTCACGCTCCACCCCCACAAAAAGTAGGCTCTCAGTCACTTTTTGACCCTCAGCTCAAACATGGAACAACATTTACAAAGACTTACTGAGCACAGCTTTGGAAACATAGGTGCCAATAGGAGATGTATGGTCTTTGAAGCTTGATAAAAAGTACTGAAAATCTGTGTGGAGGACTTGCCTTTGGGTGGGAGTTCATCCTAACACGGAGGCATATTGCTCATGTACTAGACAGCCGGGAACTCAATATATTTTAAAAAAACGACTCTTGCCTTTGATAATCCAAAGTCTTATGGAAGATACAAACATGCTAGTAAGCAAATATAATAGAGAGTGATACATGTAAACTGTGGCAGCTCCTACACATGATTAGGACAGTACGGTAGGAAGGCTTTCCAGAGGTAGGACGCCTGAGCAGGGCTTTGCCTGTGGTTGAGCAGGAGGGAAAGTGTGGGAGGGGGCTTGGGAAAGAGTCTCAAAGCCATGCAGCAGCATAACAGGTCCAGGAAATTGGGAGGAGTGAGATGTCAACAGGTGTAAAGAGTAATTCCAAGACAGGACTTTCATGATTGTTTCTCTCATGATTGTTTCATGCACAGAAGAAAGGAAGAAAAACTGGATAGGGAACGATATACCATTTCCTAATACAAACAAGCATATATCATCTGTCCAAGCGAAAATATCTCGAATGCAGTCATCTCTTTTTACATTGTCTTTTGGGTCATTGACTGTATCAGGTATGTTGCTAGATAATTTAAATCGTAAACTTATGCTATAGGCATGAAAGCCTGTAAAAATATAATTCATTACATCAAATCCTCTCCGTGGTTAGGCATTGGAAATTATATAACTTATATCAAGTTGTGGGACTATTAAATTAATAATTATTTAAGACTTCTAGTCTTCCTTGAAAGTTAATGCAGCTTCCACAGCTTCCTGATTAAAATCAATCTTATTCAATAAATACAAGTAAAACCTTATGTGTTTCAATATTTAACATATTTTAATAACCACCGAATATAAATTGCAAATGTTAAATTTCTTCATTCTTATATCCTGTACCAAAAATAACTCTAGTGATTTAAAATCTGACTCTCTTTCACTAATGTGCTAACTTGGGGCAGTATTCACTTATTCATTCATCAATTCATTATACATTTTACTGAGTTTTTACTCTGCAAACGGTCACTGTTCTAGGTGTCAGAGAAAAGACAAAGTTCCAGTCTTCAAGGGGTTGATTGTCTTCAGGCTAGAAACCAGCAATCACCTTGTATTAACTTTGGTGGAAGTTGTCTTACTGACGCGTTAATATCAACGCATTCTCAACTTCTGATTTCCACCTCTGCTCTCTCTTCATCCCCTGAAAAACTATTCCTACAACAACCCTTCCCTCTCAGTTGATGGCAACCCCATCTTTTCAGCTGTTCCTTCAGCCAAGGACTTGCAAGTGTCCCGGAGCCCTCTCTTGCCCGGTGGCCCACATCCAGTCTGTCAGGAAACACTACGCCTCCTCTGCACCCACCCTAAATCCAGCCCCCATGGCCCTGCTGCCGGGTGACTGCAATGATCTCCTAGACGGGGTTCCCTGCCTCCTTACTGACCCCTCTCTCTCCCATGCTTGCGGTCCTTTTAAAATGTAAATTACATTATGTCCCTGCTGCTCTCCGGCCCCCCAGCCCCGTGGCCATTCACACCACAGCAGCGCAAGCCAGACTCACCCCACTGGCCACGAAGCCCTACATGCTCCGCCTTCCTCTCTCGGGCTCCCCCCTCACGCCCTCTGCTTCAGCTTCAGTGGCCTTTCTGCCAGTTCTTTTTTTTTTTAATTTTTATTGGACTATAGCTGATGTACAATGTTGTGTTAGTGTCAGGTGCACAGCAAAGTGACTCAATTATACAGATACATAGATCCACTCTTTTTTAGGTTCTTTTCCCCATATAGGTCATTACAGAGTATTGAGTAGAGTTCCCTGTACTCTACAGCAGGTTCTTACTAGTGATCTGTTTTATATATAGTAATGTGTATATATCAATCCCAATCTCCCAGTTTATCCCCCCCGTCACTGCCTGGTAACCATAAGTGTGTTTTCTACATCTGTGAATATATTTCTGTTTTATAAATAAGTTCATTTGTACCCTTTTTATAGATTCCACCTAGAGGTGATATGATACGGTATTTGTCCTCCTCTGTCTGACTTACTTCACTTAGTATGATGATCTCTAGGTCCATCCATGTTGCTGTAGATGGCATTATTTCATTCTTTCCATGGCTGAGTAATATTCCATTGTATATATGTGCCACATCTTCTTTATCCAGTCGTCTGTCGGTGGGCACTTAGGTGGTTTCCACGTCTTTGCTGTTGTAACTAGAGCTGCTGTGGACATTGGGGTGCACGTATCATTCTGCCGTTTTTTAAGCATGGGAGACACGTTCCCACTTCAGGGCCTTTGCACTGGCTCTGTCCTCTTCTGGACTCTTCTGCCCTTAGCATCTGCAAGGCTAAGCCTCCTGTGCTCCGTAGCTCTTTGTTCAGGTTCCATCTCCTTAACGACCCCAGAAGTTCTCTATTTAAACTTGCAATCTCCCACCCATTAGGGTGTGTTCCATCCCCCGCCCCTGCTCCAGTTTCTTCATATTTTCCCCTTTAATAGCTCCTAGTGTACTGTATTTATAATGAATTTATTCATTACCTTGTTAATTGTCTCCTCCATCTTGAAAGTAAGTGACATGGGGGCAGGGATTTTTTTGTTGGTGTTTGTTTGTTCACTGATTTTGTTTGCTCCCGGGCTCCTAGAATAAGACCCGGCACAGAGCAGCTATTCAGTAAAGGCTTTCTGAATGAACAGATAGAGGAAAGCAAAAGTTCTGTGGTAACACCCTTAAGAGGCTCCTAACCCCAGTTCTAGACGTAAGAAAAGGCTTCCTTCTTTGAGGAAATCATATGGAATTTAAAACCTGAAGGAGAGGTAGGTATTAAGAGAAAGAAGGGGCAATAACTTCCCATAGAGAAAATGAGAAATTAAAGTCTGGTGTGCAAGGAAAATATAAATATTTCTGGAGACTGAACAGAGGTGTTTGGGGGGAATTCTGAGAAATAATACTTGTAAAGATGCAGGCTCCAGATCCTGAGTGCCGTGCTGACCTACTAAGGAATGTTTAGTCTCATTCTGAGAGCAGCAGGGACGCCCTAGAGGAGAGCCATCACCACGGTTTTGAAACAGGAAGATTATGGGCTGCCCTGGCGACAAGAGAACTTGGTGGCAGGAGAGCTTTTAGGGCGACGCAGGAGCAATGCAGACAACGGCTGTCAGTTGTCTGAATGGTGGTTGTGGTCTGAGGAGGGGGGAGAATAAATGGATTTGTTGCCAGTTCTCTCCATTTCTTTAGAAATAATAATCACAAAAATCACAACCGTGCATTTATAATGTATTAATATAAACTCAGCTGAGAGGTATTTGTGGATGGAAAACAAGACTCAGAAAAGCAGTCTCCTTCCTTCCTTCTGTCTTCTTGGTCCCTCGTCTCATGCCAGGATTTGCACAGAAGGCACAGAACAGAGATTTGCTGAAATGAAGAGGAATAAAGCGAAAACTAGGGCAACACTTTGAAAATATCGTCACAGAGAAAGAAGAAAATAAGTAATTATCATTGCTATATGATGGGGTTTAAATTCCTGCCCTTAGCATCTGTTGTGTTCTTTTACTCAGCCATGGCAGAAAAGTCGTGTTATTTTACGGGATGAAATAGAAAATTCTGTAGTAATCAGACCTGAACCATCGCGGTGCCTGGGTTTAAATGGGACAATTAAAGGGAGCATTTTCCCTTCCTCAAAAAGATGTGGACAAAGAGGCAGATGATAGAGATGATTTGCCACTATCTCCAAACTAATTTACACACATTTCTATTTTGAGATGGATTTTCAGGGTTTTCGGGGTCTCAACAACCTGCAAGATGTAACCATCTATTCTACTTTGTCAAGTGGACAGTTTGAATCTAGTTTGACTTGTGTCTGCCGGGCCTGCCAGCGTCAAGGAATTCAACCCTAATACAGGACTGACATTGTGTGCCACTTAAATAATGGCTTTCCTGCAAGAATCCCGTTTTACTCAGGAAAAGACTTAAAGCAGCAATTCGAACTTTCTTAATTGCTATCCTAAGAGACTTATTAGACCTGTCTAGAAATAGCATAATCTTCTTGAGTTCGGTAATTAGTGCTGTGCATTAAATAGTGCCCTGGTGGCTTCATAGAATTAATTCTGCTTCTCGAATGTTTTAACTGACCAAACCCACTGCTGGCACACTATAGTGTCCTACAACGAACATTAAAGTATTTTGACACGCAACAAAAAAGAGGCTTGACAAGTTTAGTCCGTTATGTTTTGTGGTTTAAAAAGTGTGTTTATGACTGATATAAACCCATAAATCGAAAATTTGATATTGATAACATTACATATTTCATAAAAATTACTTGAAAAATAATTTATTAAGCTATTGAAATACACCTTACACCATGAAAAATAAAAATACATTACCACTGCTTGAATTATAATGCAGGATATCTGGGTTCATCTCAGGTCCACATTTTTTTGTCTGCAAAGGGAATAAATGTCCACGATCTCTGAGATTTCTCCCAAATCTCTAATACCATGATCATGTGATGTGCAAATTTAGGCATGCAAAAGCATATGCTAACATTTCTAATTTTTGCCAAATTTATGACCCTCAAGAGGCTCCTCTGTCTCTTAAAGATTGTAGTGACTTTCAGCAGGTCACCTCTGCTGAAATCAAATCTTAAATTACCCTGGAAAATATTGGTTTTGTTGTTCATAGACTACAAAAAAATAAGGAACTTTCACCTGTTAGAAGGTGCCTAAGAAGTGGGGAGCATCAGTGGGGAGGAACTTATGCAACGAACAAAGTAAAATATCTGCCTCTAAGAAAAGCCTTTACCTACCGACGGGTGGATCAAAGCCAGACACTGTGTTGATTCGAGTATCTTTTTTCTATCTTGATGAATCTGATTCGTTTTAGCTGAAAATTTGAACCCCTAAGTGAATCTAGTGTTTCAGAATGTAAAAGTCTTGGTCCTTAAGCAAGATTTTCCATCAGGGTCAGTAGCCAATCTGGCTAATTTAGGCAAAGATATGTTGTTTTTAATATAATCTTTTAATTTCAAGAGTCTTTCTCCCTAGTATATTAAAAATTATTTTTATTATTCATAGAGAATGACAAAAAAGGATATTAATGGTGGTTTCCTGCCAGTGGAGCTGTCTTTTCCCCCTTGGAAATGTGATACAGCTTGTGTGCTTTCTGAAGGTGTTGAGTTTTTATTAGCTTTCTAATTAAGACTTTATTTTTGTAGAGCAGGTTTAGGTTAACTGCAAAACTGGGCAGAAAGTACAGACATTTCCCATATATCCTCTTCTCCTACACATGCACAGCCTTCTCCAATATCATCTCCACTCACAGAGTGATACGTGTGTTAGAATTGATGCGCCTTCATCGGCACGTCGTAACTACCCAAGGTCTACAGTTTACATTACTGTTCACTCTTCTTGTCGTACGTTCTCCGGGTTTGAACAAACGGACAGTAACATGCTTTCTTTATTATAGTTTCAGACAGAGCATCTCCGCTGCTCTAAAGGTGGCTCTACCTATTCGTCCTTCCCTCCCCCCAGCCCCTGGCAACGACTGTCTCCGTAGTTCTTACTGTCTCCATAGTTTTGCCTTTTCCAAGAGGTCATATAGTTGGAATCATACAGTCTGTAGCCTTTTCTGATGGGCTTCTTTCACTGAGTCATATGCATTTAAAGTCCCTCCATGTCTTTGCGTAGCTTGGTAGCTCGCTCCTTTGTAGCGATGATCTTATTCCATTGTCTGCATGTACCCCAAATTATTTATCCACTCATTTATTGAAGAATATCTCGGTTGCTTCCAAGTTTTGGCAATTGCGAATGAAGCTGCTATGAACACCCGTGTGGTGGTTTTTGAGTGCACATATGCTTTCAGCTCCTTTGGGTAATAAACACCAAGGAGTGTGATTGCGGATCATATGTTAAGAGTCTGTTTAGTTTTGTAAGAACCTGTCTCCCAAAGTAGCCATATACACCATTTTGTGTTTCCACCGACAATGTGTGAGATCTCCTGTTGCTCCAGTGAGGTTTAGTCTTACTGGAGATTTTGCAGTTTTATGCAGTGAAGCTACAAAGGTCACATGTTCAAAAGGCTTAGAGGAAATTAACGATGACCTTATCACAGACAGGTCTTTTCCAGAGGTTAGACTTCAGTTGAATTTGAAATGAAGAGAAGTGAATAATTTTAAGTTTATAATGTATTTCATAATAATGTTTTTCTTTTCTATGGCTTTAGTTGATTCTAGGCCATTGCCAAGAAGTTTAAAAAAAAAGACTTTCTAAAATTTTTTTATAAGCTTAGTTATTTTTCCTAGAGCTCATCATTTTTGACTATGTTGATAATTTTGTAATGGAGAAACTGAGAATTGTTATATTGTGTAAGTTTCTCTAGGGAGATATCATTCTGTTGATAATAATTTTAACTAAATAATTGATGCTATTTTTAAAATGATTATGTAAAATTTATCAGTCTAGAAAACTTACAGCCCAAAGTATGTTACACAAACGCTCTTTTTATGGAAGGTAATTGATGTTAAGGAAAATGTTTAAATGGTAATTATTTTGGGCAATGCTGACCAAACAAAGTTAAACTGGAATTGTTACTGCAGTATTTCTCAGGGCCTTTAATATGCCAACATGAGAATCATCTTCTGAACTTATTGGATCCGAGACTCTTGTAGATCAGGATGGCAGTTTTCAAAACGTTGTAAAAACAAGCTAGTTTTGAACAAGTTAGATCGTAATAGAAGGAAAAAAGAAGGCAAACATGCTGGTTAATAACTTGCATTTTTAGCATATTTTTCAACACATCCGGCTTCTCCTTTCCTGTAACTTTATTCATTTGATGTGGAATTTGCCCAATAAGGGGACCAACAGGTCCAGTGTGCCTGGGACTCCAGACTTGCTGATCCAAAACTGGGACAGGCCCAGGCAAAGCAGGAAGGTCAGTCACCCTCATTACTTCAGAAATGCAGAGATCCGGGTTCAAATTCCTCCACCTTTGTCACATATTTTTGTGACCCTGAGAAAAATATAACTTGTAACTTGCAATCTTCACCTATAAAATAGGAATACAAATATTTGTTGCATAGAGGTTTTTGTTTCTTTCTTTCTTTTTTTTTTTTTTAAAGGACTTACTAGGAAACTATCCAACTCAGGTTTGGCTCGTAGAGAACTAGGTCAACATGAATTCTTCCTTTCTCCCTCACCTTCCTTTCCAACACTATTATGACGTAGAGCAGACATTGTTCTCCTTATTTTATTGATAAGAAACTTTGGACACTGATGCTTTAGTTAACTTGCTCAAGGCAACAGAGCTGTAAATGGTAAAATCAGGACTTGAGGCAGCCCTGATAGAGATCAGAAGATGCTGCATTCCATGCTTTCTAAACTATACTCGGTTCAATTTCAAGTGTCAACGAATATTTGCAAAGTGGCCATTCATAGGAAACTTTGTAACACTTTCATAATGCTAAAGCCTAGTACTTCCTTTTTGAATGGTATTTTTTTTTCTGTCTTCACACCGTGCAGGTAACATATGTTTCGGAATAAGTGCTATCATTATGAATATCCATAAAATTTTATATTATAGCCTATTTATCCTCTTTGAATATTCATTAAATTTGAAATGTATATAGAACTCCTTTTCATCTCCTCTTTTTTTTTGGCTGTAAGACTACCCTTTCAGGTATCAGTGATTATAGTAATGCATTATTGAATAATATCTGATGACTATTGGGCATAACAAACATGTTTAAAATACATATTTTATTTTATTTTTGAATAAAATGCATATTTTATTTTATTTTTGAAAAATAAGTCTCAATAAAGATACATTTGAAATGGAATAAAAAGCACATTTGGAAAATGGACCATAAAAACGTTTTCCCAGATTTCTTCTTCAAGTGTGGATAGGAGTGATTGTGATATAGCATCACAGAACATAATGGTCCCCATTGAGATATAAATTTCCAACTCAGCTGAGGGATTTCACAGAACATAAACGTCAGGGCAGAGATGATGCATTTGTTTTCGAAGAAGGAGATCTTTTACATCGCCATCACGTTCCCTTCAAATGAATTTACATCTAGTTTAGTGAATGGTAGAATAAAACTGAAATATTTAACTGTCCAATCAAAAACGTGATATATTTGTTGAGAAAAATAAATGAGCCACATGTGCGGAACATAAACAAGAAGGAGGTACGGATACAGAAGCTGTTGATTTTCTCTCAGCCCCGAATTGTGTCTATGATTGTGACTTTTAATTTACAGTGATAATAGGCTTGAGACTTGATTAGATCTGAACATTTGAAAAAGGTTGGAAGGATTTTTCTTCTTAGTGAGCTCATGCCCTGAGTCATAATGATCGCATACTGCGTGGACTTAAATACTTTTAGTTCATTCAACCTCATCTTATTTTTTAATGTAGTTCACCAACATTTATAGACCTCTGAAACATTTTGCAGATGGCTTTATAGATTTCTCATAGTAATGTGAGCAGGGTTACTGAAGGAAGAGTCTGCCTTTTAACTATGATCATTACTCTCAAATACAAACTACAATACAACTTTCTGTTTCTGATTCAGTGACCTAAATTTCATCATAAGAATTAAATTAGCAGTGGATGGATTGCTGTATAAGAAAACAAACTAATTGTTTTTTTTCCTCTAGGAGAATAGAGACAGTCATATAAATGAGGCAGAAAAAAAGCTGATGTGATATCTCTATTTCTCCAAGAAGTCCTTTCCTAAGTAGATATGACTTAAAACAATGCTTTTGATATAATACAGTTTTTTTTAAAAAGGTACATGGTTATTGTAGAATACTTGGAAAAGAAATATCACGTATGTTTCCTCCCTGTTATTCTAACCATTTTGTTTATTTTTCTTTCCTTTTTTTGTTGAAGGGATATAACCATTGTTTATTACTCTCACTTTTTGTTGAAAAAACTTTAGTTGTAATACTGTTTTTCACTTATTTTATAGCTAACATTATTTGTATTGTTACATAACCATTATTAGTAGAACTTTTTAAGGGCTACATAATACTTCCACAAGGCAGAAAGCATAGTGTATTTTTTTTTAAAGAATTTTTTTTTGATGTGGACCATTTTTAAAGTCTTTATTGAATTTGTTACGATATCGCTTTTGTTTAATGGTTTGGTTTTTTGGCTGCGAATCATGTGGGATATTAGCTCCTTGACCAGGGATCGAACCCACACCCCTTGCACTGGAAGGAGAAGTCTTAACCACTGGACCGCCAGGGACGTCCCAGAAAGCCTAGTTTTTAAACATTCCTTTACTCTCGGAAATCTAGGTTCCTTCTAATTTTTGCATATTACAAATGATACTGAAATGAATATCATGTGTGAAAATTCTCTGTATTTGAGAATATTTTCTCAGGATAAGTTCCCAGTAATTGAAAATTACATTTTCAATCCAGGAATATAAGTTGCCTAAATGCATATGTAACACAGTATATTTTGCTAATATCTTGCATGTACAATTTGAAGGAAGAGGTTGCAGATTTTGGAAAAAAATAGTGACGGGTTTTATTTAGATCCATCTAGTAGAAGTATTTCCAGGAAACTTAACTGCAGCCATCCAGGAGATACTCTAGGTTTGTCAAGAAGGACTCACGAATAGGCCTGCAGTGACATCGCTTAAGAAAATTTAGCAGTAAATGTGAATATCTTATCACAGTTAACAGCATCAATCACAGTTCTGCGGGCTCAAAATCATTTTCTTTTTCTTCTTTCTTCTTACCACATTTCCCATCAAATTTGATTCATTCATGGGATAAAATGAAACTGATTCAACTAAACTATTTCATGCAAAGATTAAGTGATAACTTCACATTACCATTTTTAGCATTAAAAACTCGGAACAATTTCTGGATGTGAGGAGAGGATAATTCGTACCACATAAATTACTTTCTCATTTGCTTTATTGTACCATCTCTCATATTAAAAATAAACAACACAGGCATCTATCCACCATTGGACCGATTTATAACACTCTAATGATATATTGCAATTATCTGTTCCTGTATCTTTTCACTGAACTGGGAGGCAATGTGAGTCCCATAAAGATAGAATCAGTATCAAGATCTCTGGCCTGCCTTCCTCCCTTCCTTCCTTCCTCTTTCATTCCTTCCTATTAATTCCCTTCAGTGTGCCCAACTGTGCCCTGGGCTCTGAGAATTCAGTGGTGACATAAGTTTTCTGCTTCCCTAGAGTAACTGTTCTAGTGGGGAGGAGAGAAGAAGTAGACAAAGAATGCACGAAGAAGATACTCAGATGCTGGTAGAGACTATGAAGGGAATAAACAAGGTCCCATGAAGGAGAGTGATTGGGTGGGCTGGGCAGGAAGGGCACTGCTGAGCAAGTCATGTTCGAGTGTATGGATGCAATTTAAAGCCATGGACTGAATGAGATCACTTAGAGAGAGCAAGGGGGGTGATGTGAAATGGAAAATTTAGAAAATCTGTCTTAACAAATGTTCTTGTGAAGGAAACAGAAAAAGATGGTGGAAATTGGAAGGAGATATGGACCTAAAAAGCAGTTATTATATCTATCGGTATCTATCTATCTAATCTGTCTATTATCTGTCTATCATCATCATCTACCTATCTATCAAATCTACCTACCTAGCTATTTCTTTCTTCTTTTACTTGTGGTAGGAGATACTGGAGCAGTAGAATTGCTAATAGAGATGATCCAATAGAGAAAAAAGGCTGATGCGGGATACTGAGGGTATAAGTGCAGAAAAAATGTCCTCAGGGGCGGGGTCAGTGTGAGGCTGGAGTGGCTGTTCTGAGGAAAGGGAGTGGCCACCTCAAGCGATGCCAACTCAGGAGGGAGACGGAGGGAAGGTGGAGCTTGGTAGTTTTTGGTGGAAAGGTCAGTTGGTTCTGTCTGTTGGCTTCTATTTTCTTGGCGACCGGGAAGGCAGGGGAGTCAGCAGGAGAGAAAGAGAAGTGTATAGAAGTGTATAGAGAAGACAAAAAGAAGGTATAGAATAGTCACTTTTGAGAGTGGAAGAACCAAGTTACGGAAGAAAGAGGAGGATTATTTGGAAATGTTGAGGTCCTGTTTTGGTTTTGTGGTCAAAAATTTTAGAGTGTCACAAAATCAGTATGGTATGGCATTTTCCCCCCAGCTTCACTGTACTTTTGTTACCTAAAGACTGAAAAATACTGAATAACAGACATTTCCTCAGCAGTAATTAAAGCTTTTATGTTAAAATGTGATTTATCGTTATTGACAGCAGCGTCAAATGTAGATAAATGGCAGTATATACACATGCCATAATAATACTTAAGCCCCTGACCGTGCTTAGTACACATGTATTGGTAGTAGTTTTTTTCTGCTTGGCCCCAGCCTCCTAAAATAATCCTGCTGCCCCACTGGGATCTGAATACCATAAGCTTGTAACCAGTATTATCATAGATTATTGAAGCCTGACGGGACCTAGAAATCATGAAGTTTGGTTGTTCTTCTAATTGAGGATCATAATCACCTAGGAGAGTTTAAAAAGAAACACTCAAAAGATCACTGCAGATCTATATGAGCATCACTAGGATGGAATTAGAGATTAAGGATCCCCAAAGTGATCAGTATTCTTTCCATATTGCCAGATGAATCTCTCATTCAGTGGAGAAATATTGATTTGTTAATTTCATAATTTCCCATATCACCAGGTCAGGCCATAAAGTGATGCTCTAATGAGAAACTAGTTAGAAAAACAAAAACAAAAGTGAAAACATCAACACAATTATTATGAAAAGTCTCACCTGAAATAGATGAGATGTTAATATAACTGAAAATGTTTAGAATCAAAGGGACAGTCCATAGTTCCAATATTCCATACTACTCCTCCTACATTCTTAGGTTTCTAGAGATTGAAATTGTGCCTAAATTCTTGGACCCTGATATGGTACGTATGGTGGGCAACTGGAGTCTTGATTGCCAGTGTACAGTGAGCCTCTGAATTTTCTCCCATTCTTATGAAATGTGTGTGGTACTTTTCAGTATACTTCTGCTCTGACCTATGACGCCGTTCAAGTGATGACCGAAGCTTTTCGAAACCTACGGAAGCAGAGAATTGAAATCTCCCGAAGGGGAAATGCAGGAGACTGTCTGGCAAACCCAGCTGTGCCCTGGGGACAAGGGGTAGAAATAGAAAGGGCCCTCAAACAGGTCAGTCACTGAAAATGATTGTAATGTGACTTAACGATGGCCACTATTTTTTCCTGCTGAATTAGTCATTCTTATCTTATCCCTTCTGTTTTATAAAGAGGGAATATTATTTCCTAACTACACAAAGGTAGGTTGAAGAGCAGAAACCTAATGAGTGTCGTTTTCTTGACTTGCATCCCGGGAGAGTCATCTGGTCAACCACTCTGTGTCTGGCGGAAGTGAGTTTATAATTGTGCTCCTTTCCCATTTCCTCATTAGGTGCAGGTTGAAGGTCTCTCAGGAAATATCAAGTTTGACCAGAATGGAAAAAGAATAAATTATACAATTAACATCATGGAGCTCAAAACGAATGGGCCACGGAAGGTAAATCATTAGTGAATTGAAGGCATTCTCACTGTGTGAGGAGGTGAGTTAGTGAACCCATCACCTCATCTTCTAGAATCCTGGAGACATATATTCACATAGCTGGATTCAACAACTTCCAGAAACATATATTTTAAAATATGTTTTCTAAATAAACTATTTATTTCTGGTAAGTAACCCTGAAATGTAATTTTAAGATATAATAAATAAAACTGTTATATTTTTTTTAGACAGAGGTAGAAAAAGAGTTTAATGAGAAGAAAAAGAACTGTTGCTGAAAGATTATGGTTCGGGAGACCAAACATAGCTGGTGCAAATGTGAATGTAACTGTTCAAGTCAACATTTTTTTTTCTTCTGTTATGGCTGAAATGCCATTGTTTGGATTTTATTTATGTTTCTATATGATCACTCCCACACAAATTACCCTTGGAGAGTATGAAAAGTGAACACGAAGAGACAAGCCATTTCTAAGAATTGTTTTTGTTTATTTTTATAGTCTCTTTCTTTTCCTATTAGATTCACATGCATAAAAGGTACATCTCTGTTTAGAACAAGCCTAGTTAGTGTAGGTGTAATTTCAGATTCAAACATGGGTTTGAAAATAACTCAGTGCTTTGCCAGTAGGAAGGTCATATGTCCAGGTGCCCGCCTTCTGTACCCTTTTGCAGATCGGGTACTGGAGCGAAGTCGACAAAATGGTTGTTACTCTCACCGAACTCCCTTCTGGAAACGATACTTCTGGGCTTGAGAATAAGACTGTGGTCGTCACTACAATTTTGGTAATTAGCTACATATGCCTCTGTTTTACGTTATTTTTCTTAAGAAAAATATCTGTCAACTAGAATCGCTGCTTATATTTTAGGAGAATAACTGATACGGTGATGCTTTTGAATGTTTTAGTCATTCGCTGCATGCTTATTCTGTCAGAAGGACTCACAAACACGAGCTACAACACTCAGAATACGTCTTATCCTCGTCAAGACTGAACTTCGGCTTCACAGATAATTGGTAAACTGGTGCTCACACCGGTGGACACCTAGGGCAAGTCTGGAAGAGCCTTCCTTGTATTCCTCCTGTGTTTTACCTTTCCACTCCCACACGATTCTGGGTCCATTCTGTCCTTACCTTTGTTACCTGGTTTAATAATGTTGTCAACTTCTCTATATTCGTATGGAAAGGTGAACTCCTGAAAGACAAGGGTGACCTCCCTTCTTTTTAACTCTGAGTCTCAACACAGTAGTTGGCACATAGCTAGTGCTAAGTGAAAGTATATTGGATGGATGAGACAAAACTGAACTGGGTCTTGAACGTCGAGGCTTTGGATAGATGGACGGCAGATGTCGATTATGACAAGAAGCTGTTGGGGAAATGAAGTGGAGGAAATATGTGATTTTGCAGCAAAACAGTCTGATTTCGTTTTACTAAGTTGTGATGTAGTGAATTTGTGAGATTCATTATGGTAACAGTATTGAGCAGAAAACATAGGTTAATAAGGGATTTGGATAAGAACATTGGTTGGCACTTGGAAAAGTCTTAATAAGTGTAAGCTAGACGTTTGAGGATTTTTGCCTGAATCATGCCACAGAGAGGAGCTATCTCACTGAAACCCAAATATCCTCAGTGCCACTTTCCAGTGGAGACAAATTTGGGGCTGGTGTTGAGTCATGTCTTCATGCTTCCTTTTTATGGTGTTCACAGGGGGAATGCTACTCCCTAGCTATCTGTGTAGCGTAATTCTAGGGTATTCTATCTCATTGAGGAAGTGAGCTCTCAAGTCTGAGAGGGTAGATTCCATACATCACTATGGCAACGACTCTTTGAGTCTGGGCATCACTGGTCATGGACCTGATTTCCACAAGAACCTTATCCTCGAACTCGTAGTGACACAGGGTTTTGGATGAATGCTGGTTCTTTGGAGGCAGGGTAGCCCTGACTTAGAATAAGAGAGTGGTGGATCCAGAGTTGACTAAAAGAGATGTTAAACCACATTATTCCTCTCTAAACACTAGGATTACAAACACTACAAGGGGACATACTAACAGTTTGTGCTTTTGAGTCTCTTGTTTACTTTGGTATGGCCAGGTGCCAGCCATGTGCATGAAATACAATGAAAGATAGATGAGGACCTTTGATCAGAAGCATTACGCTTAATTTTTCCCCAGTCGTATTTTCCACTATCTGTATTCTACAACATCTCTGGCTTACAGGTAATAATTAAACCAGAAGATTTGAGTGGATGAGAGTAAATCAGTAACACAGTTGTTTTGATCAACTAGAGCACTTTCTTTCCATATAGGAATCTCCATATGTTATGATGAAGAAAAATCATGAAATGCTTGAAGGCAATGAGCGCTACGAGGGCTACTGTGTTGACCTGGCTGCAGAAATAGCCAAGCATTGTGGGTTCAAGTACAAGTTGACCATTGTTGGGGATGGCAAGTATGGGGCCAGGGATGCAGACACGAAAATTTGGAATGGGATGGTTGGAGAACTTGTATATGGGGTAAGTACTGCGCTTCTCAAAGATAAAGTCATTACGTTTGAACTCTTGTTGAGAGAATGCTTGCCTTCCATGCAAAGTACCAATGTCTGAGATTGTGGGTTTCCCACATTACTCTAGGAATGCTGTCTTATTTCCTTGTGCACATCTGAAGATGAAGGATGAAGTCAGAAGCAAATATGCAGATGGAGACAGGCATTTCACCTGTCTTGAAGCCTATGGGCCATATGCATTGTTCAAAGATTGCCAAGGCATAGAGGCAGATGTAGTTATCATAATGAAGCCAGAAGGGTGTACTCTGTATTTATAGACAGGAGGGATATTTGGGGAACAAATTGCTTTTCTTCTGTTAAGTGTTTACTGGGATTCCACCAGGGAAGTAATGATTCCCATTCTCCTGATTTCCTTTCCTTCCCTTTGATCCAATAACGTAACCACGATTCCTTTCTGACCGTGACTCCTGGTTCTATTACTTTCCTTTGTTTCCCTTACAGAAAGCCGATATTGCAATTGCTCCATTAACCATCACCCTTGTGAGAGAGGAGGTGATCGATTTCTCAAAGCCCTTTATGAGCCTCGGGATATCAATCATGATCAAGAAGCCTCAGAAGTCCAAACCGGGAGTGTTTTCATTTCTTGATCCTTTAGCCTATGAGATTTGGATGTGCATTGTTTTTGCCTACATAGGGGTCAGTGTAGTCTTATTCCTGGTCAGCAGATTTAGCCCCTACGAGTGGCACACTGAGGAGTTTGAAGATGGAAGAGAAACACAAAGTAGTGAATCAACTAATGAATTTGGGATTTTTAATAGTCTCTGGTTTTCCTTGGGTGCCTTTATGCAGCAAGGATGCGATATTTCGCCAAGGTTGGTTACTCACCTGCTTCGACTTTGTGCATTTTAGGTCTCGAGTGGACATTCATGGTGTTTATGAATTCACTGTAAAGAAGTTAGCAGCCGCCGACTGCCTGTCCAAACAGTGTAAGGCTCGTAAGGACAGACTCTTAGCATCGGCGTAAGCCTGTGAAATATTTGAGCAATGTTCTTTGGACGTTGATCCTATATTTCCCTGGTGAGATTATACACACCATGGAGAGGCTATAAAATGCATAAGGTTCCTTCCATTCCATGCCTTCTTGGAGGGGTACCGTGTTTTTGCTGCATATTCTCATTTTACAGTCATCTGTGTGTTGATCCACAGACCTGTATATGGGAAAATGGGCGACATTCCTTACTAACTACAAAAGCGACAAAACTTCATTTGCACACATCTCATCTCTCTCTCTTTTTTCTTTCCCCCCATTATTAGCTCATGGAAATGACATGAGAGAGATATTTATAAAATTTGTTTTTTTTTAAAAAGGTTAGGTTGCTGGGTTAAAAAGAATGTATGATAATATATTTTCCAAGTATCTAGAAATATATAGGTGGGTAATAATGATGGCTGATTGTTACAAACGCTTGTGCCATATTGAATAGTAATACACCACAGGATGGAATAAATTCATACATCTCTATTCTCATTATGATATTTTAGTTCCTGCCCTAGAATGCCTAAATATAATGAATAAATCACAAAACACACATTGCCTTTATTCATGTCACATACATGATTAAGAATGATAGCCATGTCTGGTTCTTCAGAGGAATAAATCATACTTTTCCTAATGTGATTGCTTTCACATTTAAAGCCTATATGATTATCGATCTACTGGCACACTTTAATTTGGGCTCAATTACCCTCCTTTGATTCTATGGGTATCTTAATAACAGAGGCAATGGCTTCTTAAATACTATTTCATTATTGTTAGTTTTTGAGCACTTTGGGGATAAGAAGTGACTAATTTCAAAAAACTATATGTGAAGCTCAAAATTTTGAATCTTCCGCGATCTTTTTTATATACTCCACCCATCAAGATAAAGGGAATATATCATGTATACAGAAATTATCAGTGACTTAACTTCTCAGATAGCAGGGCACATTCTTATGAATTTTATGGAGCTGAACAATCTTAATTCCATCAAATTCCCTGTGGCTTCTCTATGGAACTGCACTAAATTAGAACTATATCAATGGTACTTGCATTGCATATATAGATATATAATTTTAATGTATAACATATAATAATTATTATTACATACTATATATATATATAATTATGACCTCTGACAAAACATATAAGATTCATAGTTTCATCTCTATAGTTTATCTGATTGAACTTAAAGACATAAAGAGAAGTTTCTAATGATGAAGGAGGAAAATACTAACCAGATCGGAATCTCAGAGAACATTATGGCTCATAAATAATGAAGTGATTCATCTTTGGTAAGAAGGCTCCTGAAGTATGATGTTACCATAGTCCTGAGATATCAGGCAGTCATCCTAGGGTTCCACAAACTATGCTCTGCCTTTTGAATAAGCAGGAGAAGCATGTGAAGGTTCATTAGGACACAGGACATATTGACCTGGGTTCCCATCCATGGACCCGGGTTTGTTTGCCCCACTCCTCATGCATCAGGGCTCTGAAGGTAATTGTTTTGGTGACCAGTGCTTGTCTAGGAGCAGAAAATATATTGACACATAGGAGCTGGAGCACAAGGGACATTTAACAACCTGTGTTTTCCCAGGGTCCACCATGACATAGTGACATTCCAATTTTCAACAAGCCTGCTTCCTAGAATATTATCTTTTTTCTTCACTTATGATTTCATTCATGAATCATGACTCGCTAAACTTTCACATGTAATCATTTTTATTTCCTGGTAAGATATATCAATTTTAGATAGCATATTTTTCCTTGTTATCATTTTTTTGGCCACAGAATATATATGAATAGATATATATGTATATATATAAGCAAAATTCACTTTATTAAAATTTTCAAGCATATGTATCTTTCACTTTATGGTATGTGTGCATTTACCAATTGAACTACCTAATATTGGCAAATTCAAGGATTTTTTAAAAAATGAACCAAACTATCATTTTTTAGAATGTAATGATGGTAACTCTAGATTACGAAAGAATAGAGCAGCTTAGTATCTAAAATAACTTAATAATAATGCATGAAATCCACAGATCACTTTAGAGATGCTCTTTAAATACTTTAAATGATATTTATCAACTTTTACCAAGTAAAATATGATATGGAACTCTATTATTTATATGAATAGAACACATTTAAATTTTAATATGGAGTGGTTTATTGAAGTGAATTGGTCATTGCCTGAAATTAAGTTTAGAATATGTTAACTATAGTTTTGTGAAGACTAGGACCACAGAATTATGAGAGCAAAATGTTGTAAAGTTGACTCTTATTCTCCGGTTTTCTTCCTTTTTTTTTGTTTTTTTCCCGCAATATCCTTAAAAGATTCAAATGATTAAAAACTTGCATTCTTAAAATAATTATTTAATAGAGATTAAAAAGAAATGGCAGAATATGTGCATTTATTTGCTCCGTTAGTGCAGATACTGAGAGATGAAAGTTTTATTTTTAATTAGAAAAACATTTTTGTCTGTCACCATGAAACATAATATTGAATTTGCTCCTCTGCATAAAATTTCTCAGAAACTCATTCAGAATCATAATTGATCCTTTGAAAACACTTACAAGTAAATAATAAATTGCTCAAGAATCTTCTGTTTTGAATGATGCACAAGTCAAATAAATTTTGTGGGTTATCTCACACACTCTAAATAAACTGGCATATTTAATTACATTTACAACTAGAACAGAATGACTTATAAAAATGATTCTCAAATATATTGCAAATAAACCTGAAATGTATAGTATCAAAATCAATTACCATGCAATCAGTTTTGTTTTAAGGGCTGTGAGTAGTCAGGTACTGAATCTACCCTCTTCAGTATAGGGTGCATGTCATATAATTATACCTTCCATTGTGATGGAATAAATAGTGAACATTTTGAGAGTGGCTGTGTCTACACAGGGTTTCTCCAAAATCAAAATGTATTTAATATCCTTTTCAGAATATAAGTAAGACTTGTTTAACTTTTTTCCATTCTATTATATTTGTTTCATTCTTTGCAACTCTTAGAGACTGGTAAAGGCTCTTAATTATATATATATTTTTTCATTGCTTGTGTGCTGTCTCTCTTTTTCTCTTTTATTTTAGCTGCAGATGTTTTTATCTAAAAAATATTTACTTTGAGCTTCACCCCTTTTCTTGACTGCTTGAGTAGTTTATTCTACAAATACGACCTAATAATTTGATGTAGTATCTATGTTTCATCAAAAATATTTCTTGTTATTAATTGTCAGGAGGTTTAGTTTAGGTCCTAAGTTGACACAGTTTCATGATTTAAATTTTTAGAAGTGTTACCTCTTCACTGTAGAAGGTTTAATTTTTAGGCGTAACAGAGTTACTAACAAAAAAGAAAAAGTTATTATATTGGTGTGTTAATACTACTCACGTACCATTATATGTAGAACCCCACCAAATCTTACCAAATAATGCCCTATATATCTCTTTCTGTATCTACATGTCTACATTTATCTACCTAGGGTTTATCTACCAGTAAATTACTGGGAATCAATTAAGCTTTTGAAAAGTATTTTAAGTAAGAATTTATGGTCACAGAAATATTGTTATTATATTTCAAACTAGGAATTTATATCTTGGCAAACTTTTACATGTCTAATTTGTTCTCCTTGAGTTTTCTTTTTTTTCTTAAGCCGGAGGCACAAAGGAACAGGGTCATATCTGTCCATGCCCTGAAGCATCAGATTTTTATTCATTAAGAATAATATTTTGTGTCATACTTTGTTTGTAGTATCACTATTTTCCATTTTTATCTTGTACTGTATCTAAAACCTATGTTTCTGCACAAAAAAAAAAATACCTAATGAAATCTTGGACCTTTTTTGAGGGTTTTGGAACTTCACTGGCTGGATTAAAAGTAGGGTTTCTTCGGTGTTTAAAGCCACATCTATGGTGCATACTCTTTTATTTTTAATATTTGATTTTGTTTGTCAACATTGTTCTGAGTTTTGCTGTTGATCTTAGAGATTCTTTTGTTCGTTTACTTATGAGTGGATAAAGTAGTATGAGCATTGGATAGATTATTTGCACATTTCTTGAAATTGCTTGTTACGATATTTCATACCATAGACTATTTGGCCATAATAACTATGAAAGAATCTCAGGAATCTGAAGTTCTGCCTCTGGCTGTCTCATCAAATCTAGCAAATCTGTACTCCTTGCCCAGAAGGTTTAATAATTTCAAGTTTCATCAACTAGCAGATATATTGAAAAGTATAAAGTTAAATATTCCCCTATAAATCGATATTTGCAGAATACTGCTAACTTGTTTTCTTATGAGGTCATTCATTTCGCTTTACAAATCCATTTCATACTTGTTATCAGATCCCTGTCTGGGCGCATTGTTGGAGGAGTTTGGTGGTTCTTTACCCTGATCATAATCTCCTCCTACACGGCTAACTTAGCTGCCTTCCTGACCGTAGAGAGGATGGTGTCTCCCATTGAAAGTGCGGAGGATCTTTCTAAGCAAACAGAAATTGCTTACGGGACGTTAGACTCTGGCTCCACTAAGGAATTTTTCAGGGTAAGAGATTCTGCTTCGTAACTTCTGATTTTGGTCTTGCAATTAAACTTTGTGCCCCCTTGCCCCTCCTCCCACAGTCTACACAAAGGTGCTGTGTGCAAGTAACTTCCATCCCTGTCTCTAATTCTATTTCTGTTCGTTTCTTTTTTAATTTTTATTTTATATTGGACTATAGCTGATGTACAATGTTGTGTTACTTTCAGTTGTACAGCAAAGTGATTCAGTTATACATATAATTCAAATTCTTTTCCCATTTAGCTTATTACAGAATACTGAGTAGCATTCCCTGTGCTATACAGTAGGTCTTTGTTGGTTGTCTATTTTATATATAGTAGAGAGTAGAGTGTATGTTAATCCCAACCTCCTAACTTATCCCCCCCGCCCCTTCCCCTTTGGTAACCATAAGTTTGTTTTCTATGTCTGTTTTTAACCTTGTCTCTACCCCGCTCCCTTCCCTACCCCTACACTTAGCACTATCTCTATCCATTTGTTTGATTCCTGACTCCTTTGGAGAAAAACACTTTGTTGCAAAGAAATCTAGTTTTTAAAAAAAATTGATTGCCTTTTTGGAACAAAATTGAAGCAAAGTATAGTTAAATTTAGGTGATTATTTTTAAAAGAAAAGGATGTTGTATTTCGTTTTATGTTAAAGCGTGACTTCCATCTATCTTACATAATTTACAGTTGAAAACTCACTTTCCAATCCGTTATGTTAATTCTAAGTCAGGAAACAGATTGTGTTCATATGTGGAAATTCCAAACTTTCTGTTAAAGCCTCCAAGAAAAGGCTAACAAAGGCCTTCAACTTCTCGACTTTTAAAATGGGAATCATAATTACGGTGTGTCTATTAAATGTATTTTAGTTTTTAAAAGATCTGTGGCCTTATTATGGTCTCTGTTTATGGGCACCAGTCCAGAGGCTGATGTTGGTATAACTTTCTTTCATTATACTATTATCTCTGTATAAGAACTCATTCTATGAAAATGCTTAAATATAGCAGATAAACTTTGGTATTGACATTAAGCCAAATACGTGGCATATGATGATCTCTGATAATCCATCTTTGAGTGTGCCTAAGTTTGAGTGAGATCCAGGCCAATTTACTTCTGAATTAGGGTTAGGACTTTCAACTTCCAGCTGAAGTAGTAGACTGTAATTTGAAGACTGTCTCCTTCTGCATTGCCACTGGTCTCTTTTCCAAATAACATCAGTTGTGCTCCAGATATCATGGGAGAAAAAGTGGTGTTGTCAGACGGCTGACAACAGAAAATAACTTGGCTGTATGTGGGGTGGGCAGGACCTTGACTCCTCCACTAGGTACCGCGACGTAAGCTGAGAGTGTGGTCCATCTGTCAGCGGGTACTTTGACTTTGATGATATGAATGTTGTAATGCAGATTTGTTACTAATGACAATTTACTGCTACTTCTGAAAATAGTTGCAATACTCTTAATATAACACAGTGCTCTAGTCTGATCATAACAATGGACCTATAAAATAAATTAGAATATTGCATGATTCTCAGTTAGAAGTAGTTTGAAACATTTTTAAGTTGTTTGTGTCCCGATAGGGCTTGCTTTCATTTTACTGGTATATTTTATTGGTATTCCGCGCTCTTGAAGTAAATGAGACCTATGAATGAGGCAGAGACTTGTTAGATCATGGTTTACTTAGTGCTCCTTATATTGATTAAAATAACCTTAATTGTTTCCAGACACTGTCTGTTGAGAGTTACTCTCATTAGCTTGTTTGGACAACAAGAGGACCAACTGTTCTCAGCAACTGCATGTTCAGGATCTCAGAGCTTTTCAGTGTACCTGAACTCCATCACAGAAACACGTGCCTTAATCAGCGGGATGCCAAGATTTCATGATTAGAATATGCAAATTCCCCTGGAGACAGGGTGAGAAGGCTGTGTGACTCTGGGCGAAGGATACTGCTACTCTTGTGTTTCAGCTCAGTAACCCCATGGAGGCCATGGTCCCCATGTGCAGCGCACACACGCACACACACACACACACGCACACTCACGCGCGCGCGCACACGCTGACATATTGGTGGGGTGCCATTCGCCTATATAGGATTGTGGTGCTTTCCTTCCCTAGAATAATAGAGAAGTGATGTGAGTATTTAGGCAACCTGATAACTTTTATGAGTATCGCTTCCCAAAGCAGTTTCTTATGCATCATCTCTGAATCTCACAGTATTTCTGTCTGATAGTTGGGGCGATCACTTTTGTTTGCTTGCTGTGCGTTATTAAATTTAAGCTCGGATAAATGTGAGGATTTGACCAAATTCTAGCAGATAACAAGTGCGCTGAGACTTTTACTCCTGAAGAGTGCTTTCCGTACACTGTTTTTCCTTCCTTCCTCCGGATTTACTTCGCTGCTCTCATGCTCTGTTTCGGTCACCTCCGTGTTTGCTTATGTCATGTTAGAGAAGTATAATGGTGGGAATCCAGACAGGGCCTCACGGTTCCTCTCAATATACCTTCAAGAGGAATTGTTGGCGCATGACCTTGGCTAGATCTCAGTGCCATAGCGTAACAGTCAGCTTCTTGTCTAAAGAAGGAAGGTGTGGGCTCAGAAGTACTTAAAAGCCACACTGTTGATTCTGTTTGTACCAGTGAAGGGAGGCTAATGGAACAGCACGCATCACCAAAGCGAATAGGAGCTTGCCTGTTAATTCCTCCATTAAAGCATGGCATGGCTGTGATTTGGGAAAGTATGTACAAAAGGTATGATTCTTTAAAAGTTGGATTCAATAAAAAGGTGCTGCTAAATTGAGTAATTTTGAAGAGTTTTTCTAACTGTATTAATGTTGGATAATTGGGTACCACGGTGACAATAGTGCGGGCAATCTTAATTTTGCTTCTGACTCTCAGAGGTGTTTTCAGTGGTACTCTGGCTTTGCAGTAGCCATCGCGTCTCATACCTTTCCCCACAGAGTTTATTGCTTAGTATATGGAAATTGAATAACAAATTCCCTTTTGTAAAAAAAAGAATTTCTCTTTATAGAGTGTTATTCCAAACGTATTGGATGAGATGAAGCTAATTCATAGACATTATGAAGGCAAAAATATAATTGATTTTCATTGACATTTTTTTCCCCTTAAAACCTAGGTTATATACTACAGTCTGTCTACTGGTGGTAGTCTGGTTGAATTTCTAAGCTTAGGGTGGAAAGAGGTGCAAAGGAAACGCTCCTTGCTTCTGTTCCTAAAATTAACATTCACCACACACTTGGGACGTCCTCTCTCTCAACTGTCCTTTAACCTTAGGGGCGTCTGGGGCTCCTGGAAGGTGGGTGCAGGACAGAGTGAGCGATGGGAGATCGGCCATCGTGGTGCCCGGTCCTCCAGGAGTGGAGATGCAGAGGGAGTGGGCTGGCCCCAGACTGAGGACAGGTTCTGTGCCTTTTGTTCTCTGGCTGTTTCTTATGTTTAATACTTACTCTCATGCCCGAGACAGCTAACTACACGTGGAAGACACAGCTTTTACCAGTTGCTAATACTTAACGTTCTAACAGTTATCTTATGTTTCCTAATATGGCTTAATTTGGCTTTACTGATAGCTTTTCGTTTCTTATGCTGCTTATGAAGAGGGGTTTTATCATTTATATTATTTTAAACTTTCTACTATCACAGTGTCTATCAAGTCAACTTTCTGATTTTATCACAGCAAGAGCTTTGGATTTAGCCTTTGGAGAAACTGATTTGAGAAGGTAGTCACTGTCTGAATTTTAAAGATGTATAACTAGCTAAAAAATGGAAAAATAACTTGTTTAAGACCATTTAGAGATTAAAGGGCCAGTTTTAAAACAGAATTCGGAGTTCTGAGAGCCTAGTGTTTTGTCTCAGTATTAACTAATGTTTCCTAAAGATACATCTTTGAAGGGATGAAAACATCTTATATCAAATTATAAGAAGAATATTTCCTCTCACTTATAGGAATCTGTTTTGTCATCGTAAGATGCTAATTACTCAATTTAAATCTAAAGATTTTTTAGATCAGATTTCAGGTACATAATTTAATAATTATGGGTTACATTAATATTGTTTTAGGGAAGTCAGCGTGTGTGCATTAGTTTTAGAATTCCAATTTAAGCTGTAAATTTTCTAATTTAAAAATCTATATGTTCTTTAAGTGATAATCAGTAAAACAAATCTGAATGGAATATTTACTTTGTTGTGCTAGAGAGAGTAAATAGGGGACAATCTTGTAACCAACGAGAGGTGCGAGGAAATAAACACTGCATCTTCCTTTTCCAGAGTTTTCTGCTCACGGAACCCGTGTACATCCTTGTATAGAGTGAATGATAAAGTCTGACTCATTTTGGATGCTGGTCTTGCCTAATTATAGCGTCACTGTAACACACCTATAATTAAGAAAGAATTAGGCTATCAATTATACACCACTATTTTTAGACTTTCACATTTTGATAATTTCTTCTCTCAATAAAAGAGGACAGATCTTGAATTAGATGAGCAGAAGATGATTTTATAAGAACTATGTGCATTATGTTCCTACAGAAACTTCGATGTGGGGAATAGAAAATGGCTTTATAAATAAACCTATCATTGGCCTGTCAATCCATGAAACAAAAAGTAGTAACTTGCAAAAAGGAAGTACTTCATGCCTGTCCTAAATCCCACACTGCAATCTGTATATCTTACTCAGTGTGTCTCTGAGTATGTGGTCTCCTTTAATCATGCTGGCGTTGGAAGGAAGAGATTCTAAAATATGGTCAAAATAAAGGTAGTTCCCTTCTCATTAAATGAAGTCGATTATGCCCTTCTCAGAAGAGCGATTTAGTCAGATAATAATCCATGATAATCCATAATAATTGTTGTTATCCAGCATTGTAGACTTTTCACAGAGTTTCCAGAGAGTATAAATGATAGATAAATACATAGTATTAATGCAGGTGTGCCTTACCTGACTGAAAAGACTGGTTTGAAATTTTCCTTTACCGTATAATAGCCACAAATACAAGAGAATTACAATAATTTATCCTTTTAAAGGCAGCAACCTTTTTTTTTCAATTCCTTCTCTAGCATAAGATACACTTATTTACGTTCATATGTAAAATATTGATTGCAATATATTTGTAAATAAAAATGTTTTAACCATTATAGCGGCTTCCTTATAGAGCTGCATTAAGTGCTATTTCATTATAGTTACATTTTGTTCCACTTATCGCTTGTGTTTAGCAATAATGCAAGCATGATTTCCATACTGATATTTTATAGAACAGATTTCACTAATTTGTGGTGGTTCTCCATACTTATTTACTTCTGGTATAGCTAAAGATTTTTCTGCCATAGTTTCCTATATATCACCTATTTCTGTGTGGGTAGAAATATGTATATATACCTAGCTTTGTATATATAAATGTACAAATACATACACATATTTCTTAGCTTTAAATACATGAATATATATACATACATATATTATATCTTTCAAATATTATGGAGATGAAGTGGGTATAGTTGACTATATGTATGTTACTAATATCAAAATAGACCCTTTACAGATCCTTCAGTCATGCTTAACTCTTTAAATAGTTTCTAAAACACTCAGTACTAAATCAGTGCTGAATGTGAATAAATTAGCAACAAACAGCACTAAATGGATATGTTCTAAGTCTCTCTGATGTGGTTAGTCATATTATTACAGATTTTTCTCCCTTAGTTTTTTGGGGAGCTTGATTCGTCATGAAAGTCTGCACAGCTGACAATTCTGCATGTCCAAGACTTCTCTAGATAATCCAGGACAAGTTCAAATCATTTGCTCCCTGCTTGGCAGTTTTCTTTCTCTGGCATTTTAAATGTTCTCACCATTCCAGACAGCGTCTGAGGACAGTATTGAATTTTTTTTTTTTTTTTAGTGATCATATTTTTAATGCAGTATGACGTATAAAGCGCCCAGATCTTAAGTGACAGCTCAGTGAATTTTTACATATATACGCACCCATATAACCATCACTTAGATCAGGAGGAGGCTCCCGGTCCACACTCAGATGTAGCCACTGTTCTGACTTCTGTCACCAAAGTATTCTACTGTTGTCTGTTCTTGCCCTTCCTGTAAAGGGAATTATACAGTCCGTAGTCTTCGTGTCTGGTTTTATTTGATGATCATAATGTCTGTGAAATTCACTTACGTTGTTGCATGGAACAATAACAATAGTTTGCTCTTTCTTTTATTACTCTGTAGTATTCCATCAGATAAGTATATTATAATTGATCCATTCTACCATTGGTGGACATTTGGGCTGCGTATAATTTTTGGCTTTTATGTCTAAAGCTGCCGTGAACATTGCTGTACATATCTTTCAGTGCACACATGCACTCATTTCTCCTGGGTTTATACATAAGAATAAAACTACTAAATTATAGGATGGAGGCATATTTAGCTGTGGAAGATATTGCCAAATAGTTTTCAATAGCGGTTGTAATAATTTAAACTCCCAGCAACAATGTATGAGAGTTCCAGATGCTCTACCTCCTCAGAAGTACTAGGTACCATGAGCCATTCTGGCAAGCGTGTATTTCATTGTGGTTTTATCCATTATGGTGAGTGTGTATTTTACTGTGGTTTTAATATGCATCTATCTGAGAAGTAATGATATATGGAATACCTTTTTATATCTTTATTAACCATTTGGAAATTTTCACTTGTTAAGTGCCTGTTGAAGTCACTTGTTCATATTTATTGGGTTGTCTGTCTTTTTCCTATTGATTTGCTGGGCTTCTTTATATTTTAATGATACGAGTTTTCGGTCTGATGTATTATTATACACACCTTCTCTTTGGTTTGCTTTTGCACTTTCCAAATGGTGACCTCTGAAGACCAGAAAGCACTAATTTTTATGAAGTCCAATATACCAATCTTTTCTTTTGTGGTTAAGGATTTTTGTGTCCTGTTTAATAAATCTTTGCCCCAATATTATGAAGATGTTCTTAACTTCTACTAAAAGCTTGTTTTACCATTCACATTAGGCATACAATCCATCTAGCACTGATATTTGATACGGTGTGAGACAGTAGCCAAAGTTCATTTATTTCTTTTTTAACAACTTTATTGGAGTTTAATTGCTTTACAATGCTGTGTCAGTTTCTGCTTTATACCAAAGTGAATCAGTTATACATATACATATATCCCCATGTCCCCTACCTCTTGTGTCTCCCTCCCACCCTCCCTATCCCACCGCTCTGGGTGGTCACAAAGCACCGAGCTGATCTCCCTGTGCTATGCGGCTGCTTCCCACTAGCTATCATCTATTTTACATTTGGTAGTGTATATATGTCCATGCCACTCTCTCACTTCGTCCCAGCTTGCCCTTCCCCCTCCCCGTGTCCTCAAGTCCATTCTCTACGTTTGCGTCTTTATTCCTGTCCCGCCCCTTGGTCCGTGAGAACCATTTTTTTTTTTTAGATTCCATATATATGTGTCAGCATACAGTATTTGTTTTTTCTCTTTCTGACTTACTTCACTCTGTATGACAGACTCTAGGTCCATCCACCTCTCTACAAATAACTCCATTTCATTTCTTTTTATGGTTGAGTAATATTCCATTGTATATATGTGCCACATCTTTATCCATTCATCTGTCGATGGACACGTAGGTTGCTTCCATGTCCCAGCTATTGTAAACAGGGCTGCAGTGAACATTGTGGTACATGCCTCTTTTTGAATTATGGTTTTCTCAGGGTATATATGCCCAGTAGTGGGTTTTCTGGGTCATATGGTAGTTCTGTTTTTAGTTTTTTAAGGAACCTCCATACTGTTCTCCATAGTGGCTGTATCAATTTACATTCGCACCAACAGTGCAAGAGGGTTCCCTTTTCTCCACACCCTCTCCAGCATTTATTGTTTGTAGATTTTTTTGATGATGGCCATTCTCACTGGCATGAGGTGATACCTCATTGTAGTTTTGATTTGCAGTTCTCTAATAATTAGTGATGTTGAGCATCTTTTCATGTGCCTCTTGGCCATCTGTATGTCTTCCTTGGTGAAACGTCTATTTAGGTCTTCCCCCCACTTTTTAACTGGATTGTTTGTTTTTTTTTGATATTGAGCTCCATGAGCTGTTTGTATATTTTGGAGATTAACCCTTTGTCTGTTGTTTCATTGGCAAATATTTTCTCCCATTGTGAATGTTGCCTTTTCGTCTTGTTTATGGTTTCCTTTGGTGTGCAAAAAAGCTTTTAAGTTTAATTAGGTCCCATTTGTTAATTTTTGTTTTTATTTTTATTGAAGTATATGCAATTAATATACAGAAATCTGTTATTTTTCTCTGCGCTAATAACAAACTATCAGAGAAATTAAGAAAAATTTTACAGTTATACCAGTAATAATAAAATACCTGGGAATAAATTTAACCACGGAAGTGAGGGTTGTCTTTTTGTCTTGTTTATGGTTTCCTTTGCTCTGCAAAAGCTTTTAAGTTTAATTAAGTCCCATTTGTTTATTTTTCTTTTTATTTCCATTACTCTAGGAGGTGGGTCAAAAAAGACCTTGCTGTGGTTTATGTCAAAGAGTGTTTTTCCTATGTTTTCCTCTAAGAGTTTTATAGTGTCTGGCCTTACATTTAGGTCTTTAATCCATTTTGAGTTTATTTTTGTGTATGGTGTTAGGGAGTGTTCTAATTTCATTCTTTTACATGTAGCTGTCCAGTTTTCCCAGCACCACTCATTGAAGAGGCTGTCTTTTCTCTATTGTATATTCTTGCCTCCTTTATCAAAAATAAGGTGACCATATGTGTGTGGGTTTATCTCTGGGCATTCTATCTTGTACCACTGATCTATATTTCTGTTTTTGTGCCAGTACCATACTGCCTTGATTACTGTAGCTTTGTGGTGTAGTTTGAAGTCATGGAGCCTGATTCCTCCAACTCTGTTTTTCTTTCTCAAGATTGCTTTGGCTATTCGGGGTCTTTTGTGTTTCCATACAAATTGTAAGATGTTTTGTTCTAATTCTGTGAAGAATGCCATTGGTAGTTGATAGGGATTGCATTGAATCTGTAGATTGCTTTGGGTAGTATAGTCATTTTCACAATGTTGATTCTTCCAATCCAAGAACATGGTATATCTCTCTATCTGTTTGTATCATCTTTAATTTCTTTCATCAGTGTCTTATAGATTTCTGCTTACAGGTCTTTTGTCTTCTTAGGTAGGCTTATTCCTAGGTATTTCATTCTTTTTGTTGCAATGGTAAATGGGAGTGTTTCCTTAATTTCTCTTTCAGATTTTTCATCACTGGTGTATCGGAATGCAAGAGATTTCTGTGCATTAATTTTGTATTCTGCAACTTTACCAAATTCATTGATTAGCTCTAGTAGTTTTCTGGTAGCATCTTTAGGATTCTCTATGTATAGTATCATGTCATCTGTAAATGACATGTAAATGTGTTGTTCATCATTGTTTGTTTGCTCTTTAGTTCTTCTAGGTCCTTGTTAAACATTTCTTGTATTCTCTCCATTCTATTTCCAAGATTTTGGATCATCTTTACCATCATTACTCTGAATTCTTTTTCAGGTAGACTGCCTATTTCCTCTTCATTTGTTAGGTCTGGTGGGTTTTTACCTTGCTCCATCATGTGCTGTGTGTTTCTCTGTCTTCTCATTTTGCTTAACTTAGTGTGTTTGCGGTCTCCTTTTTGCAGCCTGCAGGTTCGTAGTTCCCGTTGTTTTTGGTGTCTTCCCCCAGTGGGTGGGGTTGGTTCAGTGGCTTGTGTAAACTTCCTGGTGGAGGGAACTGGTGCCTGTGCTCTGGTGGGTGGGGCTGTATCTTGTCCTTCTTGTGGGCAGGGCTCCGGCCAGTGGTGTGTTTTGGTGTGTGTGTGAACTTAGTATGACTTTAGGCAACCTCTCTGCTAATGGGTGGAGTTGTGTTCCTGTCTTGCTTGGTGTTTGGCATGGGGCCTCAAGCACTGGAGCTTGCTGGCCTTTGGGTGGAGCTGGGTCATAGTGTTGAGGCGAAGATCTCTGGGAGAGCTCTCGCTGATTGACATAACGTGGGGCTGGGAGATTTCTGGTGGCCCAGTGTCCTGGACTTGGCCCTCCCACCTCAGATGCTCAGGCCCAACACCTGGCCGGAGCACTAAGACCCTGCCAGCCACATGGCTCATAATAAAAGGAAGAAAGACAAAAAACAAAACAAAACAAAAAAACAAAGACAGAACCCTAGGACAAATGGTAAAAGCAAACCTAAACAGACAAAATCCTAGAAAGAAGCATACACATACTCACAAAAAGGGAAAAAGGAAGAAAAAAAAAAGATACAGAGCAACCAAACCAATAAAGAAATCTGCAATGATAATAAGTACTAAAAACTAATCTAAGATAAACATAAAACCAGAAACAAATTCAACACAGAAAGCAAAGCCCAAGCCTACAGTTGCTCCTAAAGTCCACCTCCTCCATTTGGAATGATTCGTTGTCTATTCAGGTATTCCACAGATGCAGGCACATCAAGTTGATTGTGGGGATTTAATCCGCTGCTCCTGAGGCTGCTGGGAGAGATTTCCCTTTCTCTTCTTTGTTCACACAGCTCCTGGGGTTCAGCTTTGGATTTGGACCCGCCTCTGCATGTAGGTCGCCAGAGGGCGTCTGTTCTTCGCTCACACAGGACGGGGTTAAAGGAGCAGATGATTCAGGGGCTCTGGTTCTCTCAGGCCGGGGGGAGGGAGGGGTACGGAGTGCGGGGCGAACTTGGGGCGGCAGAGGCCAGCGTGACGTTACACCAGCCTGAGGTGCACCATGCATTCTACCGGGGAAGTTGTCCCTGGGTCACGGGACCCTGGCAGTGGCGGGCTGCACCGGCTCCCGGGAGGGGCGGTGTGGATAGTGACCTGTGCTTGCACACAGGTTTCTTGGTGGCGGCAGCAGCAGCCTTAACGTCTCATGCCCGTCTCTGGGGTCTGCGCTGATTGCTGCGGCTCGCGCCCGTCTCTGGAGCTCGTTTAGGCTGCGCTCTGAATCCCCTCTCCTTGCGCACCCCTAAACAATGGTCTTTGCCTCTTAGGCAGGTCCAGACTTTTTCTGGGACTCCCTGCCGGCTAGCTGTGGCACAGTAGCCCCCTTCAGGCTGTGTTCACGCAGCCAACCCCAGTCCTCTTCCTGTGATCTGACCTCCGAAGCCCAAGCCTCAGCTCCCAGTCCCCACCCATCCCGGCAGGTGAGCAGACAAGCCTCTCGGGCTGGTGAGTGCTGGTTGGCACCAATCCTGTGTGCGGGAATCTCTCCGCTTTGCCCTCCGCACCCCTGTGGCTGCGCTCTCCTCCGTGGCTCTGAAGCTTTCCCCCTCCGCCACCCACAGTCTCTGCCCGCGAAGGGGCTCCTAGTGTGTGTAAACCTTTCCTCCTTCACAGCTCCCTCCCAGAGAGGCAGGTCCTGTCCGTATTCTTTTGTCTCTGTTTTTCCTTTTTCTTTTGCCCGACCCAGGTACGTGGGGAGTTTCTTGCCTTTTGGGAGGTCTGAGGTCTTCTGCCAGCGTTCAGTAGGTGTTCTGTAGGAGTTGTTCCACTTGTAGGTTTATTTTTGATGTGTTTGTGAGGAGGGAGGTGATCTCGATGTCTTACTCTTCTGCCATCTTGAAGGTCCCCCCAGTATTGAATTCTTAAAGACTTAAGGCTACTTAAGTCTTTAAGCTAAGCTTAAGCTGCTGGGGGATGTCTGTGTTCTATCATTTCAGCTAAAAGTGGCTGGTTTAAGAGTGAAAGAAACGTCAAAATTTTATAAGACTTGACCGTTTCTTTTAAAATCAGTTTAAAGACCTTGCATTTCATTAAGCAGTTTCCAAATTCAGAGATAAATGTATGAGAGTCCATACTGAATGGTCCTTTCTGGGATCAAAGTGCTGTGGAAGGAAAAAGAAATGGGTATGTCTGCTTGCTGAATTATGATTATTGTGGAACATGATAGCTTCTCTTTGAGTAATATGCCATTTTGGTCCTTGTCCTCTTTGCATGGCCGTTCTCAGCAAATGTCTGTGTCCATCTGGTCACTTCATTTAGAGATCACCCTGTGACTCAAAGGAGAGATGAGAACTCACATTATCCACTGGAAGGATAATCTGACTCTTACCAAATTACAGGAGGCTGTCTGCCATTGCCCATATTAAAGAGAAAATGCTCCCGTGCTCCTTTCACATTACCATCAGATCATGAGCATAATTATTCTAGCCACAAAGTTTCAAACAATAGAAGAAATTTGAGATTAGTCTCTCATCTCAAAACTCTTCTAAAATTTCTGTTTAGATGTGTAGGAGAAGATAAATATCGGTATAAACCTCTGCAAGTACTTTAGATGACTTAGTGTTCAATTCACTTTATTTTTGTGTTTAAGTAAAAGAATCATCATGCCTGTCTTTACTGGATATTTTGCACTAGTTGCCATGGTAACAGATGCAGTCAAAGAGTTCTGTAGAGAATAGAAATAGAATTTTGCAATCATTTAAATATACTGGAATCAAAATCTGAACTAAATATAAATATTGTTGATAAAATCTTGAGAATTCCTTAATTAGACTTTTGATATTTGAAGGAAAACTTGATATAATTTACACTTCACATTTCCATCATATAATTTTGCTCTATATCATACTGAGTGATGATCAAAAACAAGTTGCTAGTGAAGGTGGCTACTTATGTTCACAGAGAAATGAGATTTTAGAAAAAAAAAAAAAGGCAGTTGGGGAAATCAAGCAATGTCAGATATGGTAAGGGTCCCCAAAAGTGATATTTAAGATTGCATCTAAGGAAACAAAGAGCCAAGGGGGTGATGTCAGAAGGTAGTGGACAAACCCAGACCCTCTTTCCCCCCAGAGACCCTGACTCAGCAGCAATACACTGACTGATTCTCTTTGTGAGAAACCAGTTGAGGCTTCTGCAAACTAAGTGAGTGTGAAACCAGCCATGTCAAACCTTGTAGGAAAATTCATGGCCTTGCTGGTTGTAGTTATCTGGCACAGCATACCACCATCAGGAGGAAACACCCAGTTCTTGGCTTTTCTCTCTAGGAAGAGAAAGAGAAGACTTGACTGTATTTTCAGGTTCTGAATTTTTAAAGGAACTGGGTTCTGTCTTGCCTGAATCTAAGCATTATAAATGGCACCAGGTTGGGGGCTGCTGAGAATAAAGGTGAAGGTTTGGCCTAGCACACACTCACCATAGACCCTCCCCTCCAGCTCAGTGTGGGAAAACTGGGGGAAAACCCCCAACTCCCAGCTTCCCTTTGGGAAGGAAGGAGCAAGTTGGAGTGTAGATCCATTACTTTGGCTTTTCAAGGGGCTGGTTTCTGTCTTACCTGCTTCAGAGCGCTGCTGGGACCTGGCACATGCTAGATGTCTGGGGGCTGCTGAGAACAGGAGGGAGATGATTGTCTGTTGCTGCTTCAGTGACCTGTGGTCCACCAGAGAGAAGCCAGGACAGCTGGGTGGCCACTCCCTTGTGGGGGAGAAGAAAAATGTGGCATGTGCATGCAATGTTCTGGCCTTTTGTGGGGTACCTTGGGGACTGCCTCTGTCTTGCCTGACTTGGACCCAGCATACTCTATAAGCCTGGGGTCCACTGAGAATAAAAAAGAGCTTGGAGGCTTATTCTAGCTCTAGAGAACCTGCAATACTACAGACAGACACCAAAGGAGCAAGAGATTATGAGCTTTGGAAAAAAGATACTGGCAAATCCTTCTAATTGGGAGTTCACACACACAAGTGCAAAGAAAACACATCTACGGGAAATGTTTGAGAGGCCTTTAGAATATGAAACCCGGCTGATTGGTGAAGGTCTATCCGTGTACAAAGTTGGTCCATAAAGACTGGGAGAGGTGGCTGTTTTTTAAAATGCACAGATCCCAGCATAAACTTATAAGACAAATGAAAAACAACTACAAAAATATGTCCCAAGGAAAAAAATTAATCTCCATAAACCAACCTAAAAAAATGGAGATACATGGATTACCTGACAAAGAATTCAAAATAACTGTTACAAAAATGCTCAAAGAGCTCAGGAAAATGATGCATGAACAAACTGAGAATATTAACAAAGAGGTAAAAAATATAAAGAAAAGAACCAAACAAATTTTGGAGAAGAAGACTACAATGACAGAATTAAAAATTCACTAAAGGGATTTAACATCAGACTTGATCAAGCAGAAGAAAGAATCAGAAAACTCAAGACAAGTCATTTGAAAATATCGAGGATCAATAAAAAACAAAGAATGAAAAATGTGAAGAAAGCCTAAGGGGCTTATGGAAGGAATACCGTCAAGGGGATCAATAAACATACGGGAGTTTCAGAAGGAGAAGAGAGAGAGAAAGGGTCAGAAAGCTTATTTAAAGAAATAATGGTCAAAATTTTTTTTAAATCTAGGGGTGGGGTGGGGAATGGACATCCAGATTCACGAAACACAAAGAATCTTAAATAGGAGGAACTCAAAATAAGTTTACAATGAAAAACATTACAATCAAATTGTCAAATATCAAAGGCAAGGAGAGAATTTTGAAAACAGCAAGAGAAGTGTGCTTGTCACATACACGTGAGCACCTGTAAGACTCCTAGTAGATTTATCAGCAGAAACCTTGTAGGTCAGAGGGAGTGAGATGATGTATTCAAAGAGCTGAAAGAAAAAAAAGAAATACTGTCAACCAAGAATGATATATCTCCTTCAAAAATTGAGGAGAAATAAAGACTTTCCCAGATAAACTAAAGCTGAGAGAAATTATCAATACTATACCTGCCTTGCAGGAAATATTAAAGAAGGTCCTTCTTCTTAAAATGAAAGGATGCTAGACAGAAACACAAAAGCATATGTAAGTACAAAGCTCACTGGTAAAGGTACATATGAAGATAAATACACAATACTAAAATGCCATAACAGTGACATGTAAGTCTCTTTTAATTCTGGTATAGAGGTTAAAATATAAAAGTATAAAAATAACTATACAAATATGTTAATGGATACACAATATAAAAAATAATTTGTGGCATCTATAACATACAGTGTGAGGGGGGAAGTAAAAGAGTAGAGAATAATTACGAAGAAAATAGAAAAGATTCAAATAAAATTAGAAATAAAAGGGAAGACATTATAACTAATGCCTCAGAAATTTTAAAATAAATGTGACTACTGTGAAAGAGTATATGCCAAAAAACTGGATAACCTAGAAGAAATGGATACATTTCTAGAAACATACAATCTACTAAGTTTGTATCATGAAGAAATAGAAAATCTGAATAGACGTATACTAGTAAGGAAAGTGAATCAGTAATCAAAGAACTCCCAATAAAGAAAAGCAAGTGACCAGACAGCTTCACTGGAGAATTCTACCAAACATTTAAAGAAGAATTAATGAAAATTCTCAAATTCCTCCAAAAAATAGAAGAGGAGGGAACATTCCAAACTCATTTTACAAGGCCAGAAATGCCAGACAAAGACACTACAAGAAAAGAAAACTACAGGCAAATATCCCAGATAAATATAGATGCAAAAATCCTCAGCAAAATAATAGCAAACCAAATTCAACAGAAAGTTAAATGGATCGTACATCATGATCAAGTGGGATTAATCTTTGAGATGCAAAGATGTTTCAGCCTATGGAAATCAATCGGTGTGATATTATCGCAATAATAGAATAAAGAATAAAAATCACATCATCATCTCAGTAGATGCAGAAAAAGCATTTGACGTAATTGAACACACTTTCATGATATAAACATTCAATAAACTAGGAATAGAAAGAAATTACCTCAACATAATGAAGTCCATATATGAACCCCATGGCTGACATCATACTCAGTGTTGAAACTGAAACATTTTCTTCTAAATTAGTAGCAAGACAAGGATGCCTATTCTTATCACCTTTATTCAACATAGTACTGAAAGTTCTAGCCAGAGAAATTAGGCAAGAAAAAGAAATAAAAGGCACCCAAATTGGAAAATAAGTAAAATTATCTCTGTTCACAGATGACTTGATCTTATATATAGAAAACTCAAAGAATTCCACAAAAAACTGTTAGAAATTTAGTAAATTTGCAGGATACAAAATCAATATACAAATACCAGTTGCATTTCTATACACTAACAATGAACAATCTGAAAAGAAAATTAAGAAAAAGTCTCATTTACAACAGCATCAAAAAGAATAAAATATAATACTTAAGAATAAACTTATTCAAGGAGGTAAAAGACTTGTATGCTGAGAACTCCAAAAGATTACTGAAAGAAATTAAAGAAGATACAATAAATGGAAAGACATCTCTTGTTCATGGATTAAAAGACTTAATATTGTAAAATGTCCATACTACATAAAGTGATCTAAAGATTCAGTGCAATCCCTATCAAAATCAAATCTTTTTTTTTTTTTTTTGCAGAAATAGAAAAACATTCCTAAAATTCATATGGAAATGCAAAGAATCAGAAATAGCTAAACCAATCTTGAGAAACAAGAACACAGCTGGAAGCCTTACACTCCCTGACTTCAAAACATTTTAGAAAGGTATAGTAATCAAAACATTATGGCACTGGCATAAAGACACATTTATGGGCCAATGGAACAGAAGAGAGATCCCAGAAATAAACCCATGCATGTACGTTTAAGTGAACTTTGACAAAGGCATCAAGACTCCACAGTGGGGAAATGATAGTGTTGAGATAACTGGATATCCATATGTAAAAGGACAAAATAGGACCCTTGTATTATACCATACACAGAAACCAACCCAAAATGGATTAACTATCTAAAAGCAAAATCAGAAACAGTAAAGCTTCTATAAGAAAACAGAGGGGATAAGCTTCAGGACTTTGGTCCTGGCAAGGATTTCTTGGCTATGACACTAAGAGCACAGGTGACAAAAGCAAAAGTAGACCAGTGGACTGCATTAAATTCAAAAGCTTTTGTGCAGCAAAGGAAACAATCCACAGAGTGGAAAGGCAAACTATGGAGAGGAGGAACATATTTGGAAACCATATATCTGATAAAGGTAAATATGCAAAATATCTAACAACTCAATAGCAAAAACCTAATAACCTCATTAAAAAATTGGAAAAGGACTTGAATGGACATTTCTCCAAAGACCAACAAATGGTCAGCAGGTTATATGAAAAGATGCTAAATACCACTAATCATCAGGGAAATGCAAATCAACACCACAATGAGATAGTGCCCCACACCAGTTAGGATGGCCATTAGAAAAAAGAAAAAAGGGACTTCCCTGGCGGCGCAGTGGTTAAGAATTGCCTGCCAATGCAGGGGACACGGGTTTGAGCCCTGGTCCGGGAAGATCCCACATGCTGCAGAGCAACTAAGCCCGTGCACCACAACTACTGAGCCTGCACTCTAGAGCCCACGAGCCACAACTACTGAAGCCCGTGAGCCACAACTACTGAAGCCTGCACGCCTAGAGCCCATGCTCCCCAACAAGAGAAGCCACCGCAATGAGAAGCCCGCACACCGCAATGAAGAGTAGCCCCCGCTCACCACAACTAGAGAAAGCCCACACGCAGCAAAGAAGACCCAATGCAGCCAAAAATAAATAAATTTAAAATAAATAAATTTAAAATAAATAAATTTAAAAAAAAAAGAAAAAAATAACAAGTGTTGGTAAGGATGTGTAGAAATTCAAACTCTTGTGCACTGTTGATGGGAATACAAAATGTGCAGTCCCTATGTTAAACAGTGTGGAGTTGCCTCAAAAAGTTAAAACTAGAACCATCCCATGATTCAGCAATCCTACTCCTGGATATTTATCCAAAATAGTTAAAATCAGCATCTTGAAGAGATATTTGCACTCCCACATTCATTGTAGTGTTATTCACAATAGCCAAGAGAGGGAAACAACCTAAATGTCCATCCATGGATGAAGAGATAAGGAAAATGTGGTCTATTACTCAGCGGAATATTATTCAGCCTTAAAGAAGAAAAAGGAGCTTCAATATGGATGAGCCTTGAGGGTGTCATGCTAAGTGAAATAAGCAAGTCACGGAAGGACAAATACCATAAGATTCCACTTACACGAGGCATCTGAAGTAGTCACACCTGCTGAAGTAGAAAAGAGAATGGCGGTCCCCAGAGGTTGGAGGTGGGGTGATGGAGAGTCTTCAGTGGGAAAAGTATCAGTCGTTCAAAATGAAAAAAGTTCTAGAAATCTCCTGTACAACAATGTGTATGTACTTAACAATACTGTATTGTATACTTACAAATTTGTTATAAAGGTAGATTTCATACCATGTATTTTTTTTTACATAATTGAAAAAAAAAAAACCCCAAACCTGCCCTAGATAAGACACACACAAAAAACAAAAACTAAGTGAAGAACCTATGTTAGTAGGAAATGTTTTGCGGTATTTAAAATTTTAAATTTATAAGAACTTCTAATCTTACGGTTGATGTTGCTTCTTAAAAAAATATTGCTTAAGATTAAATATAAATTTTGCATATTAGTATTAAAATTAGAGGCAGGCATGAATATGCTGATATATACATATAAATGCATAGAAATTTTAAGGTGGCTACTGTATTATAATATAGTATATACAGCTGATCCTTGAACAATTCAGGGGGTTAGTGGCTCTGACACCGCACCGTTGAAAATCCACATATAACTTTACAGTCTGCCCTCTGAATCCAAGGTTCTGCATCTACAGATTTAACCAAGCTCGGATCCTGTGGTACTGTAGTACGCATGTAGTGAAAAACAATCTGCTAACAAGTGGACCTTCATAGTTCAAACCTAGGTGCTCAATGGTCAACTGTATTTAATGTATGTAATATCGTTTACATTTAACATGGCTAGTGTCCTCGTACATATATGAAGTTACTCAAGTATAAAGTCATTGTCCTATACTATGTTGCTCCAACTAGTTTTCTTACTAGTGTTTCATTCTTGGCATGGCCAAAGAATGGGGACTTAAGCTAAATCCTTTTATAGGCAAGGCAATACCTTAATAATGAAATAACTTTGATCTTTTTATCTGAATGATTTATTTCAGCGTCTTTAAAATGTTTATTTCAAAATACAATAAACTTCCCAAATTGGGTTAGTAATGCGACATTTGAGAGTAAGAAAGGTAGAAAATACTGTATCTTTGACTTACTAAAGAAATTTTTACTGATACTGATGAACTAAGGGACCCAACATGTCTCGTGTATATGAACTGTATTTTCGTGGGTACTCCGTAACTTTTGCTACCATTTCGTTGTTTATGTTACTTCCCTTAACTTCCAAGATTTTTTGCTTGTTTGCTTATTTAAAAATCAAAATCAGTGCCACTAACCCCCTGAATTGTTCAAGGGTCAACTGTATTATAATACTAGATTATAATATACTAGCCACATTAAAAGTTTCCCCCCTAAAATCCAATTTTCTTAAATAAAATTATTAGAAGAAATTGAGTCCTTGTATTGGGACTTCCTTATTTTCTTTTTATAACCTCAGAGTGCTGAAACAACACTCTGAAACCTCCAGCAGGATCTGTAGAAATATTTGCTAGAGTAATATTAGCTTGTTGTAGGGTACAGTGCAAAGGCTGTAGAGCGGTGTTTCTCAAAACCACTATGCTCCCCCGAAAACGTGTTCAAAACAACAACAAAAAATCGCAAACCCTTTTAGATTAGAATAGTGAGCCAACAGAACCCAAATTTGCCCGTAATTGCCTACATCTTTTAATTGCTTTAAAAATTCCACACTTAAAACACTCTATTCTTGTTGTTGAGGTTAAGGAAGTTCAATCAACGTGTTTTAGGAGCAAATCCCACATTGAAGAAGAACTTATTTCTGATCCTTGGTAATCTCAGACAGCTAACATCCAATTCCACTTTGTTGCAGTTTTCATTGTTAAGAGTTTTTAGCAAGATCTTTGGAACTAAAACTTGCCTCCTAAGTATTTTCATATACTGGTCCTAATTCTGACTTTAGTAATTGCTTTCATTTTCATAATACAGATGAATCAAATACATGGAAATAACTATCATCTCTTCCTTAAATTTTCCCATTACCCAGCCTAAGAATTCTGAATTATGTTTTCAAACCCTTCATTCTATATCTTTACCTTTTAAATGTAGGTTTCTCAATATTCTTCTTTTTTTTTTTTTTGTTCCCACCATGTGGCTTGTGGGATCTTGGTTTCCCGACCAGGGATTGAACCTGGGCCATCGGCAGTGACAATGTGGAGTCCTAACCACTGGACAGCCAGGGAATTCCCAGTATTATTCTTAAAGTGTGGTGTCTAGACATGGTGTGTGACTTTTTCTAACTAGAAAGGATTTTAGCCAGAATCTGACAATTCAGATTTCAGACCAATTTCAACCTGAACACTTGTGTTCTTTGGCAACATAGTGTTTACATTTTCTTTTTTTAAAAGGAGGGAAAAAAAGAATGCCTTTAGCTAGAGAATGACTCTCCAGTTACTACAGACACACCATTCTATACTACCGCCTTCCTGTCTGTTTCACTCACTCACATTTCCTTCTTGGCCCTCAGGGTATTTGAAGTTACAGCTCTGTTACCTAGACTTGATTCCATTTAAAACCCTCAAGTCTATTAGCTTTTGTGGTAACTGTAGCATACTAATAGCTTGCCCTAAAAGTGTTGCTTACTGAAAACCTGGGTGATTTTAAGGTGAATTTTGTTTAGCCTCATGTCTTTCATTCTGTGAGTATGCAGTTGATTGAAACCACGCGTCGGATATTGTCTTCATCCTTGTTAAATTTTACCTTGGATTTTGGCTTATTTGCCCAAGCCCATAAAATTGAAATATTGATTCTGTTATCTATTATATAAATATCTGAAACTTTGAAGCATTTGTCATTTATGTATTCATCCAAATTGACTGAAACGCTGAACACAGTGGGGCTATGTATGGAATCAGTGCTGTAACAAAAGTTTCCCTTCAGCTCAGTATTTGCATGTTAATTAATAACCAATACTCTTTGGGTGTGACTGATATTTTAATTATAAGCCCATCTAATTCTGATAGCCATAACTCTCCATTTAATCCACAAGGATAATATGAGCTATTTTGTCAAACATTGATGATACTCAGGATATCTGTTCACTATAGACCTTAAATGGGTTAATTGAGTAACTCTATTAAAAATAAAAGACGTGACCATAGGGGACCACTTGCTCTTCCTCTTGCTTTATCAATTCACATTATATGCCTGTGTGCACATATGGGTAATAAATAAGATGTATTAGTAGAACACTTTAGTACTGACATTTACCATTTGTAAGGGAACGAAAACGTATGGAAATACCAATTACATTTTAAAATTTAAAGACATCATTTTCCAAGCAGAAAATAATCAGAAGGATATGATTCTATTAATAATATATGCATTAACCTGACTCTATTTTTCACATTTGAAAGTAATTTCAAAATGCCAACGAGGACACTGAGGCATAACTTAGCTTTGCTTTTTGTTGATTAAAATGCTGCCACAAATCCAATTTATTTAAGCCTCAGTTTACTTTTTAATAAATTATACAGAAATATTTAACTGAATTTCTCTAAATTTTATAATATTGTCAAGTGATTTGTTTCTTCATAATAAAACATTGCTTATCTGAATACTGCTCTTCAGTGTTTTTCTGATTTAGTGCATATACACATGTATTGAAGATTTGAGTATCCAGATTGTAGTCTTGGCTCTTCTGGGGCTGACAAACTATGCTAATTTAGACAAGTTATTTAATCTCTCTGAGTCTTTGCTTCTAAAATAAACGGCTTGGAATACAGTAAGTGATTTTTAAGGTCCATTCCAGTGCTAATCCTTTGAAAATTTTAAGCTGTTAAAAATGCTTTTAGTTATATGCTTTCATAAATACTTGTTCAGTTTTTAAGAAACTGAGAAATCGCTAGAAATATAGTTTAAGGTGAATCTTGTTAATATTATTGGAGAATTAGTTTTATTTAAAATGACATATTACCCATATAGAAAAATCCTCATGAACTCAAACAAATCAAACCACACTTCTGTAAAATATTTTATTAACTGCGATCATTTATAAATAGGTAATTATTGCATTTTAATAAGAAAGAGAAAAACATACTGTGAGACTTCATATAAAATGTTCATAATTACTTCAGACATCTGATTTTAATGATTCTAAAAATATTTCCCACTGACTTGACTCGTGACTTCAAGGAATTGACAATTTCTGAATATAAATTTTTCTTTTATTTTAAATCCAAGAAGTTACAGTGTTAAACATCAAATTTTACTAAAACTAAGCGAGCAAAGGAATGTCTAAGAAAATATTCATATTGACTTTGTTCAAATGTTTCCTATTTTTTTTTTACATGAAGCAAATGGTGTGGTTTTTGATTGTATTAAAAAATCAATATATGAGCAAAAACTCATGTTTTTTAGCTAAAAGATGAGTAAGAAGTGTTAAGTTGATAGAATTAAATTCTCTAAAAATATTTATTTGTATGACACAACTTGTTAATTTTCCCTTCCCCCTTAATGTGCAGGGACCATTTCTGTAGCTGCGGTTTTTTGGTTTTTGGTTTTTTTTTCCATCAGGGAAAATAGTGCACTTCTTTTTAAATTTAAAGAAAAACCTAAAAAATAGTCTTAGTTTTATGACATAAACTTTCATTAGCAAAACTGATTTAAAAAGACTTAGAAGAGGTCTAGGGATTTTTATCATACATGACAATTATACTTAACATACTGAACACTTTCTAGGTTTTCTCGGTTTTTTTTTTTTTTTCTTTCATTTTTGTGTTGCTATTGTTGGCAAATGAAGTGAAAAAGTAGTATCAAAACTATGAAATAAGAGCCAAGTTTCAAAGCACTTTTTTATTATGATACTGTTTTTATTTATGTTTCACAGCATGTTCTCAGCTTATACCCTCAAAAATGAATTTACGTATTGGAATATAAATACAATGTTTCCTTGGTATGTATACAGTGGGACTACCACCTTCCAAAGTCTTGTGTTAGTGTTCGCAATTAAAGCCCCTGAAATGAGGACAACATGGATTTATGTCTTAAGTATTGTACTCTCTTCTAAGTAACCTAAATCAAATACTATTCAAGTATGTTGAGGAGATAAGTAATGTTCTACTTCAAAATTTTCATTACAAGGAGTGGTTTTTACTGGGGGAATCACATTAAAACAAAACCACTTCTAGTGTTGGACAAAGGCATAAAAGAAGATTTAGATCTTCTATTTGCCAGTGTAATTTACTCTTCAGATTTTTATCCTACCAGTCAGAGGAATAGTTGTGCCTTTGTCTGTAAAGCTAATATCCCCATCATGGCCTTTGACAGCCTCTCTTTCTAATTATCAAAGATGTTGCTCTAAAATTGATACCCTAATTATGTCTTTAGTCTTTCTGTCTCCACAGGCTACTTCTCCCTGGCCTTCAATCTATGTTTAGATGTTCCACAATGTTGTAAAGTCCTTCTTGGGACAGTACTTTCCTTTATCTTCATTTTTTCTTCTTCCTTTCCTTTAGCTGATAAATTTATAAATTTGCTTCCTAAGGCCCCTTTTTCCATTCCAGCCACTCTCTCCTTCATTCTTTCAAATCTGACCTCCCTTAGAACTTTGAAAATAACCTTCCTAAAAAGAGTCACTTAATGCCATTCTTGCCATGTTGAACTGTTTTGTGTGTGTTTTCATGCTATGTATAAATGATGCCATGTTTAATACCACTGTGCAAATTCTTTTGGTACGTTTTCCTCCCTTAGTTCATGAAATCCCAATGCTTTCTCACATTTCTCTTATTTTGCTAACCATTCGGTTCTTTCCTTCGCTGACCTCTTCACTTCTCTCCAGGACTGTGTACCAAGGCCACAGGCTTTTCTCCTCCTACAACTTGTTTTGTAAGAGTTTCACAAAAGTAATTTTATAATCTTTGATGTTTAAATACCATTCGTATTTAATATACATAGTAAAGAAAACTGTAGAAAGATGAAGTTTTCCAAGTCAGTATTATATAATTTAGCTTCATCCAGAGAGATGCGGGGCTGTGAAGACTTCTAGTGAAGCACAACACAGAAAGTGACAAGAGACACGCAATTCAAAATATTAAGATTTCCTCGATTCAATTTGACTATATGTTGTTTATGTTGGAAATTATATCTGAATAGAAGATGAACAACAGATGCACTCTACTCAGGGGGAACCTTACTACAGAAAATTAAAATTCCAGTGTATGCTTGTGGATTTTTAAATTTTTGATCTCAAATAAGTGACTATAACTCAGAAGCACAGACAAATTTGTGTAGGGATGGCATATCTGTAAACAGCAAAGAATAACAGAATGAAACCTATGTGGAATTCTTTTTTTTTTTTTTTTGGCTTTTAATTATTTTTATTGGAATACAATTGATTTACTTTATAATTTGCTTTATAACTGTGTTAGTTTCTGCCGTACAATGAAGCGATTCAGCTATATGTATACATACCCCCCCTCCCTCTTGGATCTCCCTCCCACCCCCTCCCATCCCACCCATCTAGGTCATCACAGAGCACCGAGCTGAGCTCCCTGTGCTATACAGCAGGTTCCCACTAGCTATCTATTTTACACATGGTAGTGTATTTATGTCAATCCTAATCTCTCAATTCATCCCACCCTCCCCTTCCCCCGCTGTGTCCACATGTCCATTCTCTACGTCTACATCTCTATTCCTGCCCTGCAAATAGGTTCATCTGTACCATTTTTCTAGATTCCACATATATGCGTTAATATACAATATTTATTTTTCTCTTTCTGACTTACTTCACTCTGTATGATAGACTCTAGGTCCATCCACATCTCTACAAATGACCTATTTCTTTCCTCTATATAGCTGAGTAATATTTGTATATATGTACTATGTCTTCTTTATCCATCCTTCTGTCGATGGACTTTTAGGTTGCTTCTGTGTCTTGGCTATTGTAAATAGTGCTACAGTGAACATTGGGGTACATGTATCTTTTTGAATTATGGTTTTCTCAGGGAGGTATCACCTCACACCGGTCAGAATGGCCATCATCAAAATATCTACAAACAATAAATGCTGGAGAGGATGTGGAGAAAAGGGAACCCTCTTGCACTGTTGGTGGGAATGTAAATTGATGCAGCCACTATGGAGAACAGTATGGAGGTTCCTTAAAAAACTAAAAATAGAATTACCATATGACCCAGCAATCCCACTACTGTAGAATTCTTTTTTGCCTGATAAAAGTAGTTTCCAGGGACAGTGTGAATTTCTGTTTACATCTAGAATGAAGCGATGGGCCCTGCTATGAGTTCCACAGGAAGGCTAACGAATCAGGAAAAATGATGAAATTTTAAAAGGAAGGGCAATTCTCTTTTGTCTTAAATACACGTTTTTATAGAATGTCAACCTAATGGCTTAGAAAATATAGGTTATTTATTCACAGGTTATTAATGACTCTCTAATCTTCACATTCAGGAGGCTCTAGGTCAAGGTTTTTCACCCACAGATAGAATTACCTTCTTATTAGTTGTTATACTATCTCAGACATTGTAATTTTCCTAGAAAGAAAAGAGAGGTTTTCATGAAAAGTGTCTCTATTAATGTTCAAAGTGAAAGTGAGATCTAAAAATTATTATAATTGGGAGTGGGGCTCCAACAACTTTATAAACTTACCCCTGGGCTAAAGTCATATCAGCCATTCAGGAATCTCTGTTTAGAACCTTTGGACATCATTCGTATTTGGAAATCATTTAGAACTCCCATGCTAGCAAAAAATGTTCTGCTGACATTGTGAGAAGGTATCTGATATTTTATTAGAAATTAGTGGGTAAATAAGGTTTTTTTGTTTTTGTTTTTTTGTTTGCTTTGTTTTTTTTTTTTGGAAAGTGAACTGTGTAAGAGTTAATAGACTAAGCAGTAAGGAATGTCTGCCAGGAAGCACAAGTATTTTCTTAACTCTTGAAAACCTGTGTATGTCTCATAAGGATAATAACCATTTCCTTTAAAAAGTCACTTTTTCCCAACAGGAAAAAGGCTTATTTAGCTGGTAGAGAAATTAATGCCTGTATTACTGTATATGAGGAAAAAATAAAATTAAATTACAATGACTGTTGGCTTCTTTCACAAGAAAAGCAGCCATTGTTTTCTTAGATATAATTATATCGTGCGTGTTTACTTTATATAGAACTTTTCCCCAACAGTACTAGACAATGGGTATATTTTCCCTCGAAGGAAATATTAAAATTATTTTCTATGAAATATTAGTCAAATTGATATCCCTATGACTAATATCATATCAAAGTATGGGAAGGGAATTGAAGAGCCATGTTCAAAGAGCCTTGACTCCTTAAGAAACACAAGATAATCAGTGTTGTCTTGACCAAGCTGTGATTTATCTCCTCTTAACAAAGTGCCACTTATCTCTTCATCAAAATGTGATGGCAGATGCCATCCTGAAGAAATTCACTTCATTTTATCATACGTCCTGAAAGAGTAGTTTCCTTGATTTAATATGTAAACTTAGAAAGTACAGTGTTCCTTGGCTTAGCTGTGGTGGACACTTAGATTTGCGGAGAGGTAGGAAAGGAAATTGTAATGATCCTGAGAAAGACTTAGAACTTTTACCTAGGGCCATCTTGGAACTTGCCATCTTGGAAACAGAGATTGGAAACCGCTGTCCCAGCCCTTCATTTTCCTTCTTCATCACATCATTGTCTTCTCTCAGGACAAGAACTCAGACTAGTATTACAAATGATAGAAAAGTATGTGGTTTACTTAAAAGGCCAGAATGGTTTGCTTGTGTTCCCTCTTCTACTGTGCTAAAACATGCTCAAATTTAGACACTGCTTATGAGGGTAGCGATCATCATTGCCTGGCACTCATTTTTGAAGTCCACACAAAGAGGCTGATTGAATCCATTCGATCAGTATGTGACTTGCAGTTTTCAGACAGTTGCCCAAATTTTCTGGATGCTTTTGATGTAGAATAATGTCTGTAATTTGAATTGCTGAAATATGGAATATTAATAAGAAGTTCTATTTTTTGTACATGGGATTATTATTAACCCAGGAAAAAAATCCCTGTTTTTTTTTTTTCATTTTAGTCTATTTGTAAATATATTCTAAGAAACAAGTGGTCAAGAGGCTGAAGACTGTAGTGTGCTTTCCAGTGTCTCAGACCATTAACTTGCAGATTAGGTGAAATTAAACATTGTCACTTAAACTGTCTTGGCAATAAAATAATGATAAGTTATCATTCAGGCTCTTGGATGGGAAACCTAGGGGAGAATTTCACTTTGCCTTTGTGTTGCTTTCCTGCAGGTTACTTTTTTGATTGCTGTGGTTTTGGAGAACAGGATTTCTAGGCATCACCTATTTAGTTATTTAGTTCAGGCTAATAACTTTTCTGATATTGTCAATAGAAATTAAACACAAATCCCTTGAACTGTCTCTCAGTACAAAATGTAGTCTGATTTTCCCTAGTCTTTTTTTGAAGGCAGCTAGAAAGTTCAAATCAATAAATGCCTTGTCCTAATGGATGATAGTTTTCAACATAACAGAATTGTATTGTTTGTGAATTACTGTACTTGCACACCTTTGGCCAAATCTGTTCAAACAAATATTGTTGAACAGATATGGTTATGAATACAGTTCACTAACTTTGTTAAGAAAGTAAGCAGTAAACTAACACCTGGGAGACAAATGAATTAACCCATTGTGAAAAAAATGTATAACTTTCAAAAATTCTGACCTATGAAAAAATTCCTTTCAGTTTTATGCAAATCAGCCATGCGTATTTTCAGATCTCAGATAAATTGTAGATTTTATTAATCCATAATTATATCATAAACTCCTGCTCAGTTAAAATGCCATGTTATAATATGTGTGAAGCCTGATTATTAACAGTGACTGATTTAACTTAATAGAAGCCTGTACTTTGTAGGTCTAGATTAACATGTCAGAACTTGCTTATCTTCCAAGTGAGACAAAAACCACTGACGGAGATGGAGTAACTTAATCAAAACACTATATAGCTGTGTGCGTTTTTTTCCTAGATTGCTTGTTAAAAGCCTTTACTCTTTACAAAGAATATTCTATTCATACATTGAGAAATACATTTAAACTAATGGGAAAGCATTTATGAATGAAATAGGACATTTTCCTTCACTAAGTGAATATTAGCTTTGACATGACGAACGTCATTTAAATGTCCTCTCAAAACTGTAGTCTTTAAAGAGAAGTTATCTTGAGTTTAATTTGTATTTTTCCTTTTACTTCATTGCTATTTTTTGGATTTTCTCTGAAGAGTATCCATATTTATGAAACATTTTATGTAATATTTTAATGATCCAAAATTGATAGTTCAAACTTGGAATAATTGACATATTTAATGGATGATTTTATTTAACAAATTGTGTAACTTCATTTTGAAATCTATCAGCCTATGATTTTGTTCCAAAACATTTTGATATTGTTACCAAACTCAGGTTCGGCTGCTTACCACTCAAAAGCCAATAGTTAGAGAGGCAAGTGTTGGTAGTAAGAAAACTGCTTTAATCAGAAAAGCCAGCAACCTGGTGAGAAGAATGAAGAATTCTCATTCTCTTGTCCTGAGACCAACTCCGAAGATTCTGCTCAGTCGTGATAGGCTTTTAAGGGAAAAATGGGGAAAGAATCTCAGTGAATTATCGAGGCAGGAGGTTGGGTTCTGCCTCATCCTTCACGGCGTGCAGACTGGCTGACGTTCTTCCGACGTTATCTTCCTGCGTGATCTGCCTGCAGGATTGCTTAGGGCAGCTGTTGGGGGTGGAGAGCTACTCATTTTTACCTGCTGAATTCTTCATTCTTCCTCCTTTTAAACTAGGAAAAGAATCAACACGTTGGGCAAGGCGTGGTGTACATTCAGGAGAGCATAAGTCAGGAGTTAAGTTACATTGCTTAGTGATCTTGTTCCTATAATTAGGTTTTTAAGGTTAGAGGGGGACAGAAATGGGTCAATAGGAAATGGGCAAAGAGCTGCTTTCAATTCCCCACTGTCAAACATCATTCCATTTCTATGGGATCAGGGGCAAAGGTCCATCTTCTGCAACTTCTTCACGCTGACATGGGGCGCTGTATTCTCAGAGTGGAAGATGTCGACATGAGTATATAACATCTCTTTCCTGACAATTTTAGTTGCCCACTTACATATGCGGGCAGAGCAAGCTACAATTATTTTGATGCCCACAAAGACATAGATTATTATGAGCAATCGTGTTAATCCCATTCTCTTGAGGCCAGTTCTTGGAATCGTGCTGGCCATAGACTCAGTACTGCTCAAGTTGGAGTAGCTCATGTCATGGCTGCAGTCTGGCTTTTTCCCGCTGGTGGCAGTTACAGTATCTGTAAAACAACTCGGGAAGGTGCATCAGACACTGAGTCTGTGACTCTGTTGTCCTGATCGTTAACTGCTCGAGGCCACTCTTTGTGACTCAGGGAGGCCTGGGAGACTTCAGCTTTCCTACCACCAGAGGTAGGAGACGTGCAGGGGCCTTTGTACTTGGTGGTGGGTTGGGGGGATGAGCTACAGGGTTCTGCTTGGTTCCAATAGCCCTTGTTTTTTTGTGGGAATTCACATTACAAACAGATCTTGAAGTTTAATAATATTTCATGGTATATACTCAGAGACAAATATTGTAGCATCTTCCAATTTGGTAGAGAACATGAGGGCAGAATATAGGAGAATAAAACAATATAAATATCTTCTCCAGTAGGCAAAGAGGCAGATAAATAAAAAATGGTCGTATTCTTTCTAACCAATTCCAGAATATTCACTTAGCATACATTAATTATGAACCTATATGTTTAAGATATTGTGCCATTCACTATGGTCACGAGGTTAACATTTCCCTAGTTGGTGTCCTGATGGAGCTTTCACCCTCATAGATGTATTTTCATGGCAGAGAGGAAGCCTGATTGACTAGGTAAAGAAGGTTTAAATCTATGATCTCAAGAAGGGGCATTGTTTAGAAATAGGAATAGGTTTAAGAGTGGTTTAGGTACATTATTAAAGGATTGACATATTATTAATGGGTAAGAAACTTTTATAAATTTGGGGTGAAAATACGTTTGGGGAAGGACATCTGGGTCTTTTCGTAGCCCAGACAACAGGGCTGACATGGCCCATGGGCTGTCTCAGCACTGCAGCCCCTATTCACTTGGGCACAATAAAAAAAATGCAGCCAATGTCTGATCACCTCTCCCTGTTACGTGTATTCTAAACTCCAGCGATGTAAGCCTACTCCATACTTCATTTACTCTTGACCGTGAATTTTCACCAAAATACAGCGCTTTCACATATATGTAAAGCTACTCTTCTCCCTAGGGCAGCATTTTAAGCAAATTTGGATTTATATTATGTCTGCTTATTGGATTTATTCTTGCTTTTTCTATGATAAAGGTTATATTTTTTAAATTCCTTAGAGTAAAAAAACAAACAAACAAAAAGTCCCAAAGCCTCATGAACCTTCAAAGGAAGTTTTCAAGTTCAAGTTTCCATTTCAGACTTCCTGTAATAAAAGGGGTTATTCACAGTCACCTACCCCAAGAGGGGTGGAAGTCACTTGAGAAAACTGTGAATAGAAAAGTAAGCAGACATTCAAATGCTATGACTTTCCAACTCTGCTTGGCTTTCTTTTTACTCTGAAGAAAGTATTCAATGATACTTTTGAGGTCTTCTCTCTTTGCTTTTGAGTCAATTAATGTTTAAAGTAAATATTCCCTCAATTATACTGCTGCAGTTAGGCCTTCCTTTTTTTCATACATGTCACCTTTAAGAATGTGGGTTTTTTTTTCAGTAGATAGTGTAATAAACAGTATTTTGGTGCTTGAACAATCACTAAAACTTTTCTGTTTAATTAAAATAAAATTTTAATGCCCGAAGGATATTTCTTTGAAAAATCAGTGTTATTCTAGAAAAATTTCAGTCAGTATCTAATAGAGCTTTCCAGCATTATTTTCTTTATTCTCTAGATAATGGGCATTGCATTAGGATCTTACTGTGTATATGCCTGACCCATTAACACAGACTCCTGCTCTGCCATTAACTAGGAATAGATCATTTAGGATTTCAGCAGTGAAGACATCCTTTTGCTTGTCTCTTAACTTGAATTATTCCTAGAGGTAATGTAGTGTATTTTTCAACTTCTTTTGTCGTGTGACCTTTTCAGATTGCTTCTTGAGGGCGCAGTATTTTATTTACAGCTAAAATGTGCCATAATGACGTATGAGGTCCTTGTAAAGGAAAATGTTTTGGCCATAATAATAAAATCGTTATTAAGGACAAAATGTTAAAAGATGGAGACGGGTCTGTGTTCTATATACCGCCTACGATCGTTTGGAAAAGTCCTGCCTCCCTGTGTGTTTTGTCAAAACATTTAGGGTCACCTCTGAACTGTACCTGGCACCTCTCTTCTTCCACAGAGATCTAAAATTGCAGTGTTTGATAAAATGTGGACCTACATGAGAAGCGCAGAGCCCTCGGTGTTCGTGAGGACCACAGCCGAAGGAGTGGCCAGAGTGCGCAAGTCCAAAGGGAAATACGCTTACTTACTGGAATCCACCATGAACGAGTACATTGAGCAGAGGAAGCCTTGCGACACCATGAAAGTTGGTGGGAACCTGGATTCCAAAGGCTATGGCATCGCCACACCTAAAGGATCCTCATTAAGGTGGGTGGAATAGTATAACAATATGCTAAATGTTGTTATAGTATCCCACCTACCCTGATGTGTCTTTAAGACTCTCTCATGGTTTGTATATG